>NC_046157.1:176160881-176273381 GCF_011064425.1 Rattus rattus | reverse complement strand
GTTTGCTTTTTCAGGGGTTGAACCCTTAGATGTGGGACCCACAGATCCAGAAAACGACTACATATAACATCACACACACACATGCATGTCCATAACATGCACATGCACGTCCATGTACCTTCACTGACGTGCATTCATCAATATTTCATTAGAGAGTTCTGTGTCTTGGAGCTCAAAACCATTTCAGCTGAATATATACAAGTGCCTTGAAGCATACAATCCTAGTGAAGGGGAGTATGTACCCAGCTTACGGTCTTCCCAAGTACTTTTCTCCCGAAGATACTTTCATCAAGCTCTACTTTTAATTGTCTTAAATTTTCTTCTTCTCCTCCTCCTTCTCCTCCTCCTCCTCCTCCTCCTCCTTCTTCTTTTCTCTTGAGTTTCTTCCTGTCCCTTCAATATAACTGAAGCCATTGGCTTCATTTCCTTCTACAAACTTCTTTATGTGTAGGGAAATGTGTGCACATAAAACTGACAGTCACCCTTCGAGAGGGTCAATCACTGAGCTTGAATGCTTAGCCTAGAGAAACAGAAAGCCCTGTGAGGCTCGCTGGTTGGCCAAAGGTTAACCTCACCCATTGTCTTCATTTGGGTGGTGCATGAGGTGGCCACACAAGGTTGGAAGGAGGGGTGACTGTTGAGTAAGAAATCAAATCTCCTGTTACAGATTCTCCTTTGCCTCTCTGACCTAACCTGGATTATGTGACCACCCTCAGCTGCAAAAGTACCTAGGACAGACCGTATTGACATTTTATGCCTCCACTGAATAAAGATACATAGAGAACGGGGAAAGAAAACATGAATTGCCAAAGTGTTGGGTTACCAACCATGGTTTCTGCCTGGACAATAACCCAGAATGTTCAAAGTGAAAATTCAAAAATCAGAAAGAATTGCAGAAATTCTCTCTGTGAGGGTGGAGTTGGCTTAAGGCCCTGAAAAGGAGCTTCCCCTACTCCATATTTCAGGGAGATGGAGTGAGTGAGTGGGGACTTCAGTGTCTAAGGAATCGAATATTCTTTTGTGCTAATCCTCCTGGGCTTGGAGCAGCATCTTATCTGAGTGGCAGGGGACACCCACTTGATCTTAACATCTCCATGGCTCTGGGAGGACCTACCACCAAGGCCCAGGGGTCGTTCTGCTGTTGGACTTCTCCAATGCACGGGCATCTGGCACTTTGTTTGGTCAGATGAACTGAGGAGCACCAAGACCTTTCCATCCCAGGTGAACTTTATAAGAGGCCCTTTGCCACCTACCTGCCCTGGGTGGACAGGGACTTGCACCCACAGTACAGAGTGTTACATACATTGTTAGGGTTTGTCTCCGGTTTATTTTCTCAACCCCCATTTGCCATGGGGTCTCCACAAATTAAAACTTTCTCACCTTGATAAGGATAAATGTGAGGTTTTGTGGTTAGGATGGGGCAAATGTCACCTGACCTCCCAAACATGGCTGACTGGTTTTGGTAAGTGGCCACCCAACAGGGCTGTGCAGAACATAGACATTCTTTTATGGTAATGGATTCAGTGACTTTGGTCTACACGTCTCTCTGCCTTTGTTGCCTTGCTATGCTCTGTGTTGGATGAATATAGCTCTTAGGTAAAGAAGGATTTACACAAGCGTTCCAAATAATTATCAGCCACAAATCCTACAGTATATAAAACACAAGGAAGGCAATAAGAAACTGATCCCTGCCTGGGTTCAGTCCCCAGCTCCGAAAAAAAGAACCAAAAAAAAAAAGAAACTGATCCCTGGATTCCCTGGAAAGTTTTAGGGGAAGAAGAAAAACATATCTACAAGGAAAAGTCCTTGAAAGTCACTGCTCCGAATGTTTTCCTTGCAGTGAAATTTGGTTCTTCAGGAAATCCACAGCCACAAAAGTCCTCTCCAAGTATGACTCAGCCAACTCAGGGAGCTCGAAGTCCATTTGTTATTAGTTTGTTTATATACCCTTTGATTTATACCTTAGTATAAAGAAATAGTTTTGCATACAGTGACCTCAACAATTAGCCTATGACCAGATCTTCTGCCTATTAAGTTTTATGGTCTTAATTTCATCTGAACACTCCATAACAGGCAGGTTCTTTGAACTTGGGTTTCTATTTCATGCTCAAGGCTGCTTGAGTGGACTGTTGTGTTTGCTGTTAAGGAAGTTTCTAGAGTGTCAGCTTCTCGCACAGTCTTTAGACATGACGTTATTTGTGGAGAATGGGAAGGAGCTGAGACAAAGCAAACACTCAACGTGGGTTGAAGTCCAGTTCTCTGTTAAGACACTCCTCCCTGGACTAGGTTGAAACTTTCAAGAAGTCAGGATCCAGAAGGAAAATGCCTTTAAAAATGTTATTGCCTTTTCCTCATTATACGTTAAAGAAGCTTAATCCCCAAAGTTATCGAGAGGCCTAGTTAGGGAGGCAACTAAGATTAGAAGAGGCTGAAAGGACGAGGCTCCTGGGTGACGTTAGTGATGTTATAAGAAGAGGGAGAGGATCCCGACCTAGCATCCGACCCTATCTCCCTGGGAGACGCACTCCACCATGTTTAGATGAATGCAAGATCCTCGAAGGTGGTTTGCTCTTGGACTTCCCAGCCTCTAAATAAACCTCCTTTTTTTACAAATTGCCCAGTCTTGGGTGTTTTGTTATGGCAACAGGAAGTGGACAACAATGCAGCCCCTGCCCTTGGGCCTGTGCAGAAAAACTAACGAGAACTCTGCTGAAAAGATTTTGGTTTTGATGATCACTATGAGTAGCACAGCCATTTGTTTATAAACAAATTCATAGAGCTACGGAGCCATAATCCTAGGACTGTGGATGTAGCTCAGTTGGTCTGGTGCTTGCCTCGTGCTCTTAATCTGTAGGACCATGAAAGGTAGCCCAGTTCCTGGGCGAGTTAAGGATTGAAACCCCGGAAACCCTGAACGGAACAGTAGAGTATGGTCTTCCCCTGTTCACTAGCCACAGACCCCCATAGATTTGTGGCTGTCAGTCACATAAGGGCAATGCCCCAAGCCCCCTCCACATGCAGAGGACATGACCTGTGGTCATGTAGGCTCAAGACAGATCTCCATACAAACGAGGTAGCTAAAGGCCTGAGGGGCGTAGCCAATAAGCTTTCCTTCCCAGACACTCCTCCCTGCAAAAGATATTTAATCCTAGGCCCATCCTGAGAAGTGGAGTACGGTTTTACACATCCATTTTCCACCATGACAATAAATGCCTTAAAACCATGGACTGCCTCTTCTCAACGGGATCCACCATGGGGAGCCATGGAAAAAGCCTTTACCTATAGAGCTACAGTCTGATCTCCTGTAGAAAGGCTTTCTGCACTCCCAGCCACAACCACCAAGCCAAGCTCAAACCAACCACCAACAAGCCAAGGACTCTCTCCCTTCGGGACCAGCCAGGGCTCCCCTCTTTTCCCCCTCAGCGCTGGCCAGATCCAGCCTGTGGACCCCCACTTTGTTCTCAGCTCTTCCGCTCTTCCGTTGGTGCCTGGGTGTCCAAGAGCCTGAGAACCAGACGGTCCTGGGGACCCCCTAACCAGTTCCAGTTTTCCCGTGCCTCAGACTGTGCTCCCCCGCCCCTGGAGTGGTGTCCTGGGTTTCCCTACAGCCTGACACCCTACCTGTGATGGCATGGGGTAAGCACAATCAACTGCCATGGTCCAACTGCAGGCGGCCGTGCCCTGAGGCGGAGCGGACACAGGACCCCACAACCCTACATTAATTCCTGAGCACAATGCCCGCTACTTCATCGAGTGGATGTGTTGCTGTGTGCCAATAATCTCAGCACTCAGGAGGTAGAGGCAGGAAGATCAGAAGTTCAAGGTCATCTTCAGCATAGGCCAGACTTGACAAAGGAAACCCTGTCTCAAAAGAATATAAATAACCCAAACGGTCCCTTACATCTTTCCAACCTGCAAGGGGCAGACACTTGGATCCCTGTCGTGGTCTCAGAAGCTTAAGACTGAAGGTCAGCAGCGGTGGGGGTTGCTGCATCGGAGGTCGTTTCTGTTTTCTAACGATCTTTAACAACAGGAAGAAGCCCTACTGTTGAAGTCCTCTCCTAGGTAACCATCACTTAGACCCCACGGCTGTGACTTCTGCATCGTTCTAATAATCAATCCGTGAAAGGCAGATTCTCTTCACTATTCTCCCTAAACTAGCAGCCTGTCCCTCGCATCTCATCCTTCTGTCAGGCCAAAGCAGAGACCCACACAAGCCCTGGTGTTACAGTAGTCCTTTCAGGAGATATGCAGACTGGAAAGGGCCAGCCCTCAACCTCTGAGGCCATAAACAACATTCGAGAGGAGGTAGGAGACACTGATGTTTGGAGCCTATGCCAGCTAGGAAACCTAGCTGTAGAGAGAAACAAGGAGCCTGGTATTAAGCCCGTGCCTCAGGCTTAATCTTGTGCAAAGTTCATAAAGAACATAGAGAGGCAACCAAATTGGGGGGGGGGTGGTTTAGAACTGAACAGTTAATGCAGGGTGATGACATCTGACCAGCAGGAGGCTGGAACTAAGCCAAGCCCTCATTCCTCAACCAAAGCTTGTCCACCTGGCTATGGGATTATCAGACTCTCTCCCTCCCCCTCCCTCCCCCTCCCCCTTTCCTTCCCCCTCCTTCCCATCTCTCTCTCTCTCTCTCTCTCTCTCTCTCTCTCTCTTTCTCACACACACACACACACAATTTATAGGTTTACTAGAGGCCTATCTAGACACCTGAACTGTAAAACCCACAGATAAGAAGGGGGCAGCCAGGAGCAGTTCAGGTAGGCCAGACCATAGTTGCCTATCACATCCAGATGTTGCCCTGGATCAGATAACGTCAGACCTGGATTAACAGTCTTAAGGTATGTTTCGGAGAGCTGGAAAAAGTTAATGACCATGAGTGTCCATCCGATGGCAGGGAAGCTCGGACAGACATAGGTGGGGAAAGCTAACTGACCTTCAGTCCCTCAATCCCATAGTTCCCACAATGGCTCAGCTATGTAATGAGTGAAGGCCCATTGCCAGGCTGGTTCCTACCACATTAGCATATCCCAAATCAGCGCTTCTCAGAGCTGGAGAGGAAGACGGGGACTCTGATACACAAGTCAAAGTTTCAACTATTAAAACCTTCTGCAAAGCAACTCGGCAATAGATAACAAAAGCCTCGGAAATATTAAAATCGTTTAGCTCAGTAATTACTATAATTAAACGCTGGTAGGACTTGCTCCAAAAGAAGTGAGATGAATATAAAGACCCACACACACACACACACACACACACACTTGCACATATAGAAGGAAAATTTTAAGTGGCCTATTGTCTAACATTAGTACAAAAAGAAAAAGTTTATTAGTGGCTGGTATTTAGGTATTTATAGGGATTAAAATTGTGTCGATAAAGTATTTTAAAGCCTAAAACAATATCCATAGAAACAGATTTGCATCACTGCTCCATGGCACAGTTGAGAAGAATGGTTTTTATTGTGGATATAAAGGAGAGGACATCTGGGCTGGGGAGATGGCTCAGTGGTTAGAGCACTGACTGCTCTTCCAGAGGTCCTGAGTTCAAATCCCAGCAACCACACAGTGGCTCACAACCATCTGTAAAGGGATCTGATGCCCTCTTCTGGTGTGTCTGAAGACAGCTCAGTGTACTCATACAATAAATAAATAAATCTTTTCTTAAAAAGGAGAGAACATCCAGAGACATCTGACAGAGTCCAGAGCAGAGGGAGGAAGTAGAGGACTGATCATGGCCAACAGAAACAGGAGGAGAGAGAGCGGGGAGGGGTAGCTATGGGGAGTCAAGCCTATGAGCTGCAGACATTGAGGGTAGAAGAGGCGAGAGGAGCTGAGAAGATGGCAGCATGGACTTTGAAGTGTGTAGCAGGTTCTCAGGCCACTGAAGGAGCCTAGAGGCCAGCATCCACTTCAGTGTGCCCAGACGCCACCGAGAGCGACTTGTCCCTTCTGCCAATGATAGGGGAACTGGCTCCTCTTGACAGAAGGAACTGGCTTCCCAAGTTCTCAGGAACTTCCCCCTCTGGCTTTTGTCTACCTGTGAGAATTTGGGAGAACTATCAGAGGTAGCCTCTCCTGGGAGGGGAGCTGTGGGGAACCGTACATTACTTCTTTACAATTTTATTCTCACAATAGATATTACTCTTTAATCAAATAAGGAAGAGGTGCTCTGGCTGTGTTGGGTGGAGCACGTGACCCACTAGGACCCCAGTTCTGGCAGAGGGTGTTGACCAATGCTCAACTCTTAAGTAGCTGGGGTGTAGACAGCCCCTGGGGCTTGAACTGTGTTGCCCCTTAAATGCTCAAGTACTCAAAGCTGCCATTACTGTTCTAGAACATTCCTTCAGCGGCATCTCCCACATCTAATGTTGAACCCTATCAGCTGGGGAACTTGTTTAAATGAAGACTCTGGTTCAAGGTGCCTGGGATGGTGCCTGTATCCTCAACACACTGGTAGACGTCAGAGATGTTGTCTATCCAAGGTCATGGCCTAGAGAGTCGGGGTTTGGTAAGTTGGGAGGGGTTGGGATAGGTTGACCTGCATTCTGTGTCTCAGGCAATGTTGGTGCTGCTCTACAGACCTCACAACTCTAAGAGACTGGAACTTTTGCTGGACCCCACAGCCAGGGTTAATAATTCACCCTGTGGTCAGTTAAGACTGCTACCTACTGTGCACTCAAACTATTTCTTTAACCTGCTTTTAGAAGAACAATGCAATCAACCAAGTCAATTACTTGCCTGGTCTCAAGTCATGGTCTTTCCCCTGACAATGCAGGGGTATCATTTTCCAACCCAAGTCTAAAAATAAAGTTTGCAATAGGTGAAAATGATGTCTGTTATCTGATGTAGGAAGCCAGCAACCAGTGGCTCGACCTCTCAAGCTCTCTGTAAAACAATGGAATATTCTCTATCAAAAACAATCCCTGAAACCCAGACAATGGTTGAGGTGGAAAATATCATTTGAGGTAACCCAATCACAGAAAGACACACATGGTATGCACTCATTGATAAGCAAATCCAAATGCGAATTACCCTAGAAAGAACAAAGGTCCGGATGATAAAATCCATCCTAAAAAAGGTTGAAAGATTAAAACAGACACAGAAGGAACACACATTCAGATTGGTAGGTAAACAATAATGATCTGTTATCTGATGAGTGGATGTAGGACACAGCCAGAATACAGCAAATACAGGGGAATGCCAGCAGCAAACCACTGAACTTAGGACCCCGTTGAAGGACTCGTTATGTTAAAGCTCTCTGTATTCTGGTTCCTTCCCCTAGGTGATGAATATCCTGTGCTCTTCAAGTGGAAGGGCAGGGCTAAGAAAACCCTTTGATGAGAGACAGACAGACCACTTACACATAGCTCACATGACAGATAGACACGCAGATACAGGGACAGATTCACCAGACAGCCTTTAGGCACTCACAGATTCAGTCAGTCAGTCAGTCAGACAGACAGACAGACAGACAGACACACACACACACACACACACACACACACACACACACACGGGAGTAGAGAATTCTCTCTGCATCCAAGGGGAAGTGTTTTGCTTTCCTTCTTCACTGAGACACATGTGTGTTACTGGTGATGTAGAGTTAATCACTAACACATATAAACCAAGTAAAACTGGTGTCCCTTCTTGGAATTTAGTCTAGGCTCCGCCCCACAGTTACCTGGCAACAGCCAGGTGAGGTGTGCCTGCCTATGAAAGGGCTGCTTGCCCCTCCTCTCTCTCTTGCTCTTGCCTTCCTGCTCCTGCTCTTCCTCATTCCCTTCCCCTTGTCTCTCCATGTGCTCATGGCTGGCCTCTACTCCTCTATTCATTCTCTCTCTCTCTCTCCCTCTCCCCCCCCTTGCTCTGTCTCTACTCCCTCAACTTCCCTCCACATGCCCTAAATAAACTATTTTATACTACCCTCCTGTGGCTGGTCCCTCAGGGGGAAGGGATGCCTCAACATGGGCCCCCAGAGGCACCCCTTTCCCCCACCACACCACACCTCCACCAAACATATCCCTGTCTTCTTTCTTTTTATAAAACACAACATCCCTTGTACCTTGTTCCTCAAGAAGTAGTTTAAGAACCAGCAGGTGCTGTCTAGAGGCTCGCCAGAAATGCAGGTGACTAGACCCCACCTTTGGGATCAGAGCCTGCACTGTGACAGGACATGAGTGATGTCTGTGGTGCTGCCCGGGACTCTCTAATCTAGAAGACCCTCCCAACAGGGCTAGTGAGCCTTTTCAGAAAACCACTCAGCCAAAACAGTCAGGTGCCCTACCCTTCCCAGTCCTTGGTCATTAAACCAATAAACTTTCTCCCTGGCAAGTAAGTCACTTCCTCCTTTCCCCTGTGACCCGTGGTTCACAGTCAGTCATGATCAGGTGGCTGATCACCTTGTCAGGAGAGACCTCTTTTGCTGCCTGTTCACTGCCTTGAGCACTGCTGACCATGTCCTGCCGGACGAAAATAACTCCGGTGCCATGGAGCAAACTTGGGATTCTTACATCAATTCCCTAAATCGGAACTCCTTACCCAGACAAGTGGAGGTGACCGAGGGAAGCTATTTTTCAGGTAGGAGAGAGAGGGGTGGCATCTGAGGGGACCAGGAGAAACATAGTCTGCCAAATTCCAAGGAAATGTGGTTGTAAGACTTCAGGAATGGGAGTGGGCGAGGGGAGTCCCGGTCCATCTGGATTATGTCGGGAGATGCTAGGCTAAGGAGAGTCAGGCGTTATTCCACCAGAATCATCTGACCGTTAAGAAAAACAACGCCCGCCCTTGTTTCTTTTTAACGTACCGTAACTTAAAGGGGGGCAAGAAACCTCTTTCCCAAGATGGTAGAGCATTGGAAAAGAGAGAGAGAAATGTTCTGTTTATGGAAGGCATAGATTTACTTGCTAAAGTATTTTTCCTTAGCCACGGGCAAAACGAAATACACCACCTAGCAATGCTCCTTACTATATGTTGGCATATTTCTGCTGCTCGAAGGGTTGTTTTATTTATTTATTTATTTATTTATTTATTATTTATTTATTTATTTATTTATTATTTGAATTTGACAGGAGGCTGGGAAAGGAAGGAGCTGGTCACCCAATCTTGCCTAGGAAGAGGGAAACCGTTGTTATTGAGCGGTGAATATTTCTCTCTGCTGAGAAATTACTGCAATCTGACACACGAAGTCTAAGGCAGGGATAAATGCGAGCTGGAAAAATTGCCTTTTGTTGGTTTGATGATAACAAAAAAAAAAAATCATGTCACGCTCTAGGGGTTTCCCTTGGCTAGTGAGGATTCTGTCTGTACAGCAGAGGGCCATCGCTTAGTCTGCATTGTGAGAACACAGGAAAACGGGGCTCACTGCTGGAAATGACAAAGGTGGCCGTAGTGGCCCCCTGGGCAAGACAAATCCTGGTGTCTACTCCTGGAAAAAGAATTATTTGGAATATTTTTAACTTTAAAGTGAATTTGCTATAGTGACATACTGAAGAGTCTACCTCCATAAAAGACATTGAACTACTCAATTAGCGGTCTTGGTCATTTTTCTGTATTCATTAAGAGACCTCCGCTCGTCTCGTCTCATATTTAACAAATTTTACTTAGAGCTTTCATTTACCTAGAGAAATATTCAACCTTCGAGGTTTGTTTTCCCATGGCAACTGTTGTCTTTCAGGGTCCCTCGAAAACCTGTCATTCTCCAAAGGGGATGTCATCACGGTGGTTGACCTGGAGCCGATTCTTGTCAGAGCAGAAGTGAAGGACGGTGAGCGAGTTCTGGACTTGGTCGATATACCTCTCGGATACGAAGGTACGGGGTACAGAACGCTTCCTTTTTGGCCTTGTGACTCCTCAGAGAACACATGGAAGGTCACTTTTGTCTCCATTTGTCACATGTCAGAGAAGGAAGCCAGGTTGTCAGCTGAACACCGGTGAGTGGGGAAGCGATAGGGAGTTTGCCAGACGCAGGCCAGCAAAGCCGGCTGGACCATCCTGTCCCTGGAGCACGGCTCTCCTGATGGTGTTTGCACCAGCCCGCAAAGCTCTTTACCCCAGCTCCTGCTGGGACCTCAACTCCACGACTGGTGGAAATGAACAGTGGGGGAAATCCTGGGAGTTCTCTCTTGTGCTGGATCTGGTTGATAAGTGTTCCTCTGTAAGAGTAGAAGCCAGTTTTAGAAACTGTGGAGAAGACCTCAAAGCCACACACAGACATGATCAGTGGGGCTCGATCATGGGGCTGTTTTGGTTTGGTTTCAATACTGAAAGAGGAATAAAGATAACTCCTCTCATGAGTTAAGGAGAGCGTATGAGATAAACAAACCACAGCACGAATGACTCTCGTATCCACAGTGGGGTCAGTTAGGAAACACTGAAGAGAGGGGAAGGTGGTGAGCAGAAGGTGCAGGGCATCACACCCAGGCAACAGAAAGAGGAAGGCAGGAAAGGTTGGGGTTTTAGGTACAGACAATGGAGAGCCTCTGTGTGGCTGTTAAAAGCTCAGAGCTCAGGTACTGTGACAGTCACCTCCAACACAGAGGCAGGGGTGACTCTGTTGGTGCTTTGGGGATGCTAAAGCCCCTGACAGACACTCTCTGAACTTGAAACCGGGGAGGATGCCCAGTAGGTGCGGAGGCTGGTGTCAGAGCGGATGGTGCTGACTTCTCAGCAATAATCTTTGGACGCGTATGATGGCTTCCTCATCTATTGAATATTGGGAGACAGGGCTGGAAAGAGGGCTCAGGGGTTAAGAGCACTGCTGTCCTTGAGTCAGGGGCTAAGCTCCCAGGTCTCACACTGTGGCTCACAACCATGAGTAACTCCAGTTCCAGGGCATCCTGTGCCCTCTTCTGTCCTCCCTGGACACCACGCAGCACGTGGTGCACAGACCTACATGCAGGCAAAACGCCCATACACATAAAATAACAAAACAAATCTTTTCAAAACATTCATCCAAAAAAAAAAAAAAAAAAGAGTTGGATTGTTTAAGCCACGGAAGACAACGCTAGTAGCAGCGATCATGCCTGTGGCCTCTCCTTTCTAACCATGGGCCCAGGCACTCCCCATCTCTGGGTGTGGACACGCACTTCTGAGTTCTCCCAGAACACAAGCGAAGATGTTCAAGCATGAATCCCTGGAAAAGAAGGAACGAAAATCTCAGCTTTGTTATTCGAGGTTCTGGGCAAGCATTTCTGGGGGTCTGGACGGAAGAAGGCTTCTGGAATGTTCCCCAGAGCCCACATTCCCTGGCTGTGCCTACTGACGCAGTCCAAGTTGTCAGTCTGGTCTCATGCGCAAGGCGACACAGCCCCTGCCTTTCTCTTCCCCGTGAGCCCTTCTTCCCAGCTGAGGCCCAGAATGTTCTTATTTAAAACTGTAATTCTTTTAGCTTAAAATGGCAACCTAAACCTTTGGGCAGGCTTTGTGATGGAGCCACTGCATCTGCCAGGAGATTGGACACCTCCCACCCACCACCACCCATGCCCGCCCACGCCCTAAGCAACAGGCCTGCCCAGAACTCAATCCCCCCGCTTGCCTTCACCATTGCTGTGCACTGTGCCCCAGCCTCACCAGGAAGCAGGACAGAAACTATCCTAACACACCAGACTCTATGAACAGCCAGAAGACACGCCTCCTGGCTCCCGGGTGCAGACTTTGTCCAGGCCAATCAGATTCAGAGACCTGCCGCTCTGGTAACAGAGTGGTGTGGAACCTGCTGAGCTCTAAAGAGCTTATCAGAAGGCAATGGTAACCCTCTCTGCAGGCTCGCGTGTGAGACTGGCGAACAAAGAGAGCGTGAGAGGAGGTACCCGGGGACTAGGCAGCCCCGGCACGGCCACAAACCAGGAAAAGCAGGCACAAGGAGGCAAAGGAGGCTGCCTTGGAGCTCTCCCGGTTGGGCCTGTGAGGGGCACAGCTGGCGAGCAGGACAGAAGTGCACTCTTGTTTCTGTTGCGCCTTCTACTTGCGGGCAGGTGCGGGACGTGACTAACCTATCCATCTGTGACTACTTAGCCAGCTCACCAAGTCACTGATGGGCACACGGTTCTTTAATATTGCCCAGGCAGTGTTCCAAGTGCCAGTCAGGATGGTGCCCCGTGGTAATGGCTCCACCGAGTAGAGTTTAGGGAGGAAGCAGCAGTCATACCTGCCGTTCCGACATGGGCCTGTTTCAGATTTCAGTGCAAAAGGTGGGCCAGAGAGCAGAGGGCAGCCTTGGGGAAGGCCAGGCAGAGCTGGACACCTGGGGAGTTGCTTCCTTGTCTGCATTCATTCCCTGATTAGCATTCTAACATGCCTCTCTGTTAAGGGTGGCCCAGAGGGTCAGATTAATCAAAGTGGAGAACATTCCTCTTTAAATCGCAATCACAAGCATTATCTGTGTTTTGATATTAATCAATCACCATTGACTACCCTTACTATTTTTACAGCATTTTGGCGAATGGAACAAACACAATCTCAAGCCCTTGCAGGGTCCGTAGCCCCATGCTACAGGGCAGAAATGCTCTCATGTTCAGGATGAAGGGAGGAAGGAGGGGTGGCTGTGTGGCGGGTATTAAAATCGAGTGGGCAGTTTCTGAATAATGCAACATGTGATTTATGACTCTGAGCTAAAAACTGGTGCTTCTTAGTTAAGCGTGCCTGCAACAGGGGTCACCCATGTCAACCCGATATCTGGAGATTTCTTAAGGAATACTTGCCCTTCTGCTTACTGGGTATATCAGAGGTGGGGGTGGTGGACCCCTGTGTTCGATCCAGCCACACAGCATCTGCGTGTGCACTGGAGAGGTGATCACCGTGTTCTCTTCCCAGTTTCAATGTGTAGAGATTTTCCTTAGCATAACAGAAAAAGTGTACGGTTAACAACTACACTCACGTCTGTTGTGCCGGTGCCTACCAGTAAGGTATGCCAAAGAAGCAGAGACAGAAGGTTCATGAGTCTGAGGTCAGAGAAGTGGTTCAGTGGTCAAGAACACTTGCTGCTCTTCCAGGGTGCAAGTTCAGTTCCCAACATCCACTTTGGGTGGCTTACAATCACCTGTAACTCCAGCCCCAGGGAACCCGAGTCTTCAGGCATACATGGTACACATGCACACAACAAACCCACTCTCACATTCTGAGCAAAAGAAATAATTCAGTTGAAGGAAGGAAGATTCAAACACCGTCTAGCACAAGACTTCCTAAAGGTCACAGAATATGGGAGGGATTGGTGACAGCATCCTTCCCTACATGAAGAGGAAAATCTTTAGCTACTCAAATACGTCTATTAAATAGCACATTAGGATATAATTTATATGTATCCCTCCCATCTATTTCAAATCATTTCTAGATTATTTATAATATCCAGCAGAACATACATGTTATGGAAGTGGTTAATCTGGACAAGTTGAATACTAATAATTTTGGTTGTTGTTGTTGTTGTTGTTGTTGTTGTTGTTGTTGTACAGTCTAATTATGTAGTCCAGGTTGGCCTTGACCTCACTATCCCCCACCTCACCCTCCTACATCGTTTTTTCCCCCAAATGTTTTGACCACCTGAAGATACAGAACCTTCAGGTAAGGCGAGCCAGCCATTTTGTTAGCATCTTTTGTTCTGTGAGCTGGGCAAAGGCAGTTACTAGGCATCTACAAGACATAGGTGGAGAGGCGATAAAGTTTAAATTTAAACAGTAGTCTGAGCATCAGAAAGGTTAGCTTTTGAATGTCAAGCCTTGTCATTGCGTCCTCGAGGGTGGGAATTCTGACAGGGAGGAAGACAGGCACATAGAAGTGTGGTGCACACAGCATCCAGACACAATCCTGGGCTCTTAATAGCTCCCTCTGCCTTCTACAGTTTTCTCCAGAAGCCCACTTCCCAGACCCTGCAGCTTCTTGAAACACAATACCAGAGGTCTCTGCATCCAATTCCATGAGCTGGGTACAGCCCCATCCCAGCAGAGGGAAACCAGAACCTCTGTGGGTGACCCAAACTTAGCGAAGTCTACACTCGCCTGGCAGAGTCTACCCTGCCCTCGGGCCAGGATTTGGACTGACCAAGACCGCTGTGAAGCCAGCCTCATCCTTCTTTCTAGGCTAACATGATGTGGGTAAGTGTCCTTCCTCCCACCCCTCGCAAATGAGGTTTCAGGGACCAATCTCAGACCAACACCACGGCCGGCAGTTGGCAGTCAGCAGATTCTCCGTATGGAGCGGAACCCGGGAATTCATAGGAACCAATTACCAAAGCCCAGGACCGTGGAACCCAATTGGCATCTGCCCATTTGGTTGCCAAGTTCCTTCCCAATTACGGAAATGGAAGATCTGCTGAAAAGCGAACGGACGGTAAAATCAACAATACCCTTATGCAGTCGATTCACCCCCTTATCCACCCACAGGTGCCCTCCTATTCTGGTCATTTCAGCATCTGAGTCTCGGGTCCTGCTGGATAACTTTACAGGCAAAAAGATCCGTCGGCTCTCCAATCCTATTTGACTGTCAAAGCCCCTGCCAGGACTCGCAGCAGAGCGAGATACATTTTCTGTTTACTCCCTGAACGCCTTATGTTTTGCTGCTGAGCCCAGAGAGGAGCTTCCTGGAGACTGCTAAGGATCTCAGGCTGACACCTGCGTGCCTTTCTCACTTCTCATTCAGAGCAAAGCGAGGGAGATGGGCGTGGGATGAACGCTCTTGCCATCCCTGTTAGCCCCACTTTAAAATCGCCACGGTTCGCGGAACGGCATTGTCTAAAGCCTCAGGAATCTAGCCCAGCTCCCTTTGCAACCACAAGCCATTCTGCCCTGATTGTTCTAACCTAGATGGCCGAGCACTTTTTGCTGCACAGGGAGAAACTAATGAGATGGAGAGCTTTTGGGATGGGAACCTGCTGGCCCACTGCCTAATGCACCATGCCTGGGACCTCTGGGAACCCACCTCCCAGACTACCTCGTGCCTGGTTGCAGAAGAACACGCTTACGTGTCTGTTTGATGCCGATGAGATGTAAGTGGACTGTAAAACGGAGCAGCAGGTGAAGGGAGACCCTGCGGGGAAGCAGCTAAATGGCCTCTCCTCTCAGCACATCAGGTATCGGCATCGTGACGGGCATCATTACCTACCTGGAGAGTACATCAGGAACCCAGCTGTGGAACCAGGATAGGAAGGCCACAGTGGGGAACCAAGGCCTGGCACTCACGTCGAGAGCCAGGGGTTATGTCTTAGTATTATGAGTCTCGTGGCAGCTGAATTGTGTTATCGATGACATCGTCAAGGTGAATCCAGATGAACAGAGAGCCAGTGACCTCCTCTTCACTGGACTTGATCACTCAAGTTCAAAGGGGAGAGATTAAAATAAATTAGAAGTCATTGATGGTAACGTTTGGTCAGCTAAATGAAGATCAAAGGGAAAATGGAGGACAGGTGCCTCAAGCATTGTGGAAGTCTGCAGTAAAGACAAAAGCTTCATCAGGAGCACCCTGTTCGCTTCCTTGACAGAGGGTCCTACGTGTTGACAAATGACTAAATCACAGCTGTGTTTTCCTCTGTGCCTCATTTAGCATGTCTTCCCATCCAGCGGGGCTCTCTGTTGGAGCACGGTAGGCTGGCAACATTGAAGAGAGCAAAAAGGTTTAAAAATCAAATCCTCTCCGCTTTGATTGAGTCGCCGGCTCTTCCGGGAGAAATAGTCAGCAACGCTCCTTGGTTCCACCACTCTAGCTACCGAATCCCAGGAGACACCGTAGGAGGGTTCTCCCAGTCCCTGTCTCTCACTCACGTTTCTGTCTGCTGGTCTATAAGACAAATAGAGCACTGGGGGTGAGGTCCCACTGCCAAAGCTGCGACTGGTCCCATCTGGAGTGCTGGGGCTCTGTGACAGGGGGTTCGCTTGGCTTCACCAACTTCACTGCCAACCTTCAGTGTACCAAGTGCTGCGTGTCTGGTCTCCATTCTGGGTGCCATAACCAAAACCCAAAGCCTTGCCCTTGCCAATCTGAACAAAGGAAGAAACCTGAGCCTCTGTGTAAACCAAACCACCAGCCAGCCACCCCGAGCTCTGCTGAGAAACTGAGGCACGTGGAGGCTTGGGTCAAAGCCAGCAACCCTTCTTCCAGGCTGTTATGGATGTGGAAGGTTGCCGTGAGCCCTGGAGAGGGCATCCACAGACAACAGTTAAGAGCCTCCCACCTCAGCGCCAGGGTCATCCCAGCAGCTGATGGAGGATCTAGAGAGTTCTGGTCTACCACAGCCTTTTCAGTCCCCCAGGTTCCAACATCCTCCCAAGTTGAAGAATTCTGCTTCTTTGTGAGCAGTGCTTTAAGTCAGGAACTTACAAACAAGTAAAAAAGAAAAAAAATCACCTTTTTGTGAGACTCCTAACAGTGGGATCAGGAGCTGTCTCTGACACTTTTGCCTGCTTTGGGGATCCTTTCCCTCCTACTGGGTGGCCTCATACATGCTATGCCATGTTTGGTTGATATCCATGGAGGAAGGCCTGCCTTTTTCTGAACAGACAGAGAGGTGTGGATGGGAGAGGCAGTACATGGGGGGACTGCAGGAGAAGAGGAAGGGGAAACTGCAGTCAGGATATAAAAATATAATAAACAACCAGGCATGCCTAGGCTCTCCGTGGTCCTGCAGGCTTCAGCCCAGTTCTGATTACAGCCAAGAGAGGTTTTCCATGCATGGTATTTCTTAGCTGGAAAATGGACACCATTACTAAACCATCATAGAAGTTTGATTATTGGAACTGAACTCTTTGTTTTCAAGTGTGTACTCAGCACAGGGTACTGAGGTGGGGCTCAGTTGGCCGCCTCTCTGAGTCCCTGAACACAAGGACGGGTGTTCATCAGAGGCACCAGGTGATGATGACTGACATTGCTAGGAGACCGTTGGGAAGGCAGATGCTTAACCTCGACTTTAAGCTTGATGGAATCTATAATCTTAGCCTTGGAGAAATATCTCTGGGTCAGGCTGAGAGGAACTCCCTGTATGATGTTAGGTAAGGTAGGAAGATTGAATGTACACAGCTCTACTGTATAGACTGTGGTCCTGGAGAAGGCGAACTGAGCACACAAATCTGTTGCCCTGAGCGCTCTGGCTGCTGCTGATGATCAGGTTGAGTCCACAGAGGACAGAAGCCATAGAGGCAAAGAAAAAGAGCCAAGGGCCTGGGAGAAACACTTTCTGGATTAATCCTGAAGACAGTGAGCTTGATTGCTAACTTCCTAGGGGGCAGAACTTGGGGGTGTTGGTGGGTTGAAATGGTGAATAGTGTCCAGGGATATCGCTAAGGTAGCACAGCCAAGGATGCCTCCATTTTCTCTCAGATGGCACCCAGTGGGGCCACTCCGGATCATGACAGCATGTTACAGCCAACCGTACTAGCTGGCCCAGGGCACGGTTCTAGCTCCCACACCAGTCTTTCAAATTTGACTGTCTCTTTCCTGTCCAGGCACAGTTGTGCCATTTACTGAAGTCACTCTCCCCATGTTGCTATCTGTCTCCTCATGGGTGACGGTGTTCACAGTTCCCTGGAAGGAAACCAAGGTCATCCTCACTCTCTCTCTGACACCCACAGAGCTAAGACATTAGAAATCCATGTGATTCTCTTATGGTATACTGGTGATTAAGTGTGGTGAGTAAGTTCACAAGCGATTTGGCCATCCAGCCTCATGGAGAAGGTATTTGTCGTTGTATAACTGATAGAGCTTGCGTATTTAGCAAGGAGAACGTAACGGTGACTTCCTTTGATTTACCTTAGTACTTGACTCGGTTTCTAGGTTTCTTGTGGTCTCGTGGTTCTTCATATTTTAGAGTTACTCCAGCATCTTCAATAGCGTAGGCGCACAGTTTAAGGCTCATGGGGCTGACGAGTGATGATGTTATTACAGTGCTTTTCCCTTTTACAACACCTTCCAAAGGGAGGTTGAGAAAAGTCTTTAAGACCACAACCTAATCCTTGTGAGTGAGATTAAAGTGAGTCTGAGAAGAGGCACAACAATCTCTGATTCGTAAATGAAGAGTTCCAGTGGGAAGGGCACAAACAGCAAGCAGCATCCTCCTGCACACTCATGCCAAGCTCACGATACCCAAACGCTGAGTGCAGGCTCACACGTGCACAGGATCATGTGATCCTGGGATCATGGGATCATGTGCACAGGAAACTCCAGCCTTGACTACACAAAGATAACATATTCATCCATTTCTCCTAAGTTCACTGCAGCTCTGTTATTCTGGCAAAATCCCTACACAAAATAAATAAATAAATAAATAAATAAATAAATAAATAAATAAATAAATAGGGGGCAAGAGAGATGGCTCAGTGGTTAAGAGCACTGACTGCTCTTCCAGAGGTCCTGAATTCAAATCCTAGCACCCACATGGTGGCTCACAACCATCTGTAATGGGATCTGATGCCCTCTTCTGGTGTGTCTGAGGACAGCCACCATGTACTTATATAGAATAAATAAATAAATTTTAAAAAAACAGTAAACACGTGGGGTAATGTGTTTTAGCTTGATTTGTTCATTCCCCAAAGTACACATATTAAAAAGCACTGTGTCATGTCATATAAATGCATTTTTTATTCAGCAATTCAGAAACAAAAGTAATATTGACCATACAACAGGTCAACAGGCTCTCAAACTATAATGGCTGCAGACGGGCTTCCCCGTGTGTTTGCTCCGACCTCAGAGCCAACACAGATGATTATCCCCGCCTTAGGGAACCTTGCTGTGGAACCATGGCTGTTTGTTAACAGCTGTGGCCAGAGACCCAGCAGCTCCACGCTTTAACTCAGTGGGCCACGGCTCTGTGTAGTTTGCGCCATACCTGAGACACTGGAGCCTGAGGAAGTTGGCGGAGATCAACAGGGGCTTTGGAGTGCAATCGCCCAAGCACCGTGCCGCAGCAGCTGGGGATAGGATTCCGTAGCCCCTAATCCATATGTCCTCAGCAGCCCAAGTTCAGTGGAGGCTGCAGAGGGGTGGCTGGACGTAGGTCTGCCTATGGTCCTGCTAGGCAAGGTAGAAACACAGGGGGTCTCCTGCAGTCGGAGACCAAAGAAATAAGGGCACGTTGGGATCTGTAGGGCAGTAGATGGTCTTGGCTGAGCATCAGAATCCCTGGGGGGCTCTAAAAGCCTGAGGAGGCCTAGCTCTGGAACACCGGATTTAATTAGGCTAAGGTGGGGTTGGGCCTGGCTGGCTGCTAAGACTCCCCAGGTGACTGTAAGGAGCAGGCAGGGCTGAGCATAGCTCAGAGCCACTCTTCTAAAGTGTAGTCCCCCGGCAGCATTCCCCGGTAAAAAATGGTGCTTTCCTGTGCCCAGCTCGGGTTGCTCACCCAGAACACTTCTGTGCCTGGCTGTGCCCTTTAAAAGATTCCAGTATACTCTAAGGTTTGAAAAATCATCAGGTTCAAAGAAATTGTGAAGTGTAAGGAAGGTATTCAGAGCTTGGGGAGGGAGTGGGGGTAGAAGTGACTATGTTGGCAGAGAGAGCTGTTTGGAATCCAGTCACTAAACTTGGAGTCTGGGGAACTGTGATGCAGAGCCGACTCGGGATGATATGGGACTTGCAAAGGCAAAGAGGAGGTTGGGACGCAAGTTTCCCAGAGATGTGTTGGAATAGAGTTGATAAAGAGCAAGAATATTATAGATGCTCTGAGCAAAGGTTAGGGGGTGAGGAGTGGTTGTTCAAAAATTGGTTTGCGGGGCAGCATTTCGGGCTTTGCCGCATTGTCCCGGGGTCCGTAGTTCCTCGGCCCTGAATGCTCGTCCTGGAGACCTACAAAAGAAAGGAACTACTCCCTTGGGGACACTGCTTTATTTCAGGCATATTGTTTACTTTTCTTGCACAAGGAAGCAAAGAGGGTTTATTTGAGGCAACCATTAGGAAACCATGATGAGTGCTCAGCTCTGTTTCCTTTATATTCCGTCTGGGACTCCAACCCACATTTAGGGTGGGTCCCCCCACCTCCGTTAACCCAGTCTAGAAACTCCATCACAGACATGCCCAGAGGCTTGTCTCTTCAGTGATTCTAGATCCTGAAATCTGGCAGTCAGTCTTAACTCTAACGCAACCGGTACCCAGCTGCTAGGGTGGTGAGTTGTGGAGAAAGAGGGTGAGGTACTGAGTGTGCCCCAGAGGGAAGGTTCCAGAAGGAAGCAAGAGTCACAGAGCAGAGCGGCGCACAGAGCAGAGATGGCAGACCCACACCCCAGCTCCCCGGCCGCGAAGCCCTTTGGAGTTAATCTCTGTGAGTCCCAGTTTCTTCACTAGGACCTTGTTGAGGGCCTGGGGCACAATAGAGGTCACCGCTCGACCGGCAGGCTGCTCGGATGCAGCGTGAGGTCCGGGTTGCTGGAAATTGGAGTTCTTAGCCAGCACTGTCCTCAGTTGCCGGCTGCTGCTGGTCTCCCCAGCCCTTCCTCCCTGTCCAGTCTTCTAACTTAACGTCCTGTGTGAATGTGGACAAAAGCAGACGATTGCTATGACGGGCCACATCTTCATCAGTAACAAACGGGATGATATCTGCAGGGCAATGGTGAGGTTGAACACTGTAGAGCCCAGCTCCTGCCTCCGCCTGTGCACCATAGGGCTGGTTGTGTTACTGTCATGGCGAACACCTTTACCAAAAGGAGCTTGAGGAAGAATGGTTAATTTCAGCTTACAACTGGAGTCTGTCACTGAGGGACATCCAGGCGAGAGCTGCAGCAGAGGCCATGGAGGAATCCTACTTACTGTCTTACTTCTACTCCTCTCACGGTTAGCTTTCTTTTGCCCCAGGAGCCCAGGGGTGGCCCCGCCCACCGGGAACTGGGTCCTCCCTTATCAGACATCAATCAAGAAAATGCATCACAGGCCAAGCTGATGGAGGTATTTCCTCAACTGAGGTTTCTTCTTCTCAGATGAAGGCAGCTCGTGTCAAGTTGACAAAAGAAGCTGAGAGGCTGATTAAGGGCTTCCCAGGTGAATCGGACGGGAGGAACTGTTAATAGTGAAAATAAAAATCCTACGTTGAAAATTACGATTAGAGCGTCTATTGGAGAATTGATGGAACAAACAAACAAAAAAAGAGAATGCTCCAAAGTTTTAAGTAAGTTTTACTTTCCCTATTTATGTATTCTTTATGGAGCAAAAAGTCTGATGCCACCCAGAGGGACAGTGTGAAAACTATGTTTACAGATGGGCTTCCCTGTGGTGTGGATGTACTGTTTGTTAACACTTTTAAGTGGCCTAGTCACAGACTGAAAACACCCCCTTTAATACAACCATCCCCAAGCACAGAACCAGGAGGGGCAGCATTCCTACCTCACTAGGTGAGTCTCTGCCAGAGATTCCAGTTCCGCCAAAGGGATGGATCACACCTTTGCTGTGGTGACAGCGCCATCTTGTGATCCTTCGCGGTATTAGGGAAGCGGCTGGGTCCTTCTCAGCGTGCGCCTTCAGAATCTGTGATCTATGGAAGCCATGTCTCCTGCTGGTGCTGTGTAAGTGTGTCTAGGGCTCTTCTGCAGCGAGAGGGGAGAGGGTGAGTTTGAGAAGTAACAAGCATCTTCAACTCTGGGAAATGTCTCTGGCTTAAGGAAAGACATGTTCATCTGTCTGAGTTCTACAGAACCAATTTATCGACTCGCCTGGGGGAAAAAAGCTATCTAGCTTTTTCTTTGTGGTAAGAGAACAGTAGCGATGGGTCTAAGGCCTTTAGAGTCCTCGGCGGTACTCGGAGCCTGAAGCCGGCTACCTCTGGGAACAGGAATCTCAAGAGAATCTGCCAGCGCGAGCCACACTTTATGTTTCTGTCAGACAGTGTAGGTCAATGTCGGTGTCTTGAATGCAATATTTATAGGCCTCCCGCTTGCCCGGCATTATCTTGTTTTCAGGAAGACATACACCGCGCTGTCTGAGGACACATTCTGTGGCCTTTAGATTTGATGAGCTCCAGTTTGAATGACAGCTGAGTTTGTTAATTATGACTGCTGTGTTCCCCGGGAGAAAATCTAATAAAAAGCTTTATTGATCCACTTTCAAAGGAGAGGCATGGTAACTTCTAGAAACACGGAATGAGCTTGCGGCTTCCTATTCTCCGGCAGAGACGACCAGGAACAACTTGAGACGCGCAATACCTCCGCGGGTAGACTCGATGGTCACGGGACTTCTGATGAACTTGATAAAGATTCTGCATTTGATATAAGTGCCTGGAAAGAAATTCAGCCGCCCATGTTAGAGATGGGTTAGGTGGACAGGCTGTCCCTGACTGGTCTACGTCAGTGACATTACTTCGGCTGCATAAACCTATGACGGTCTCGTCTCCCCTATAAGTGTACCTTGTACTCTGTTTACAAGCAACAGGTGTTCGTTACATAAAATTGGAATAGCGCAGTTGCCAAAAAAAAGTCCTGGTGGGAGTTTGCAGCCTGGTTCCAGGCCTTTGTTCATTTGTTTGGCTTTGTTTCTACTGGGAAGTTTTGTTTCTTCTGTAGATTAGTTCCCCTCCTCCCTCCTAGATTTTGCTTCTGCAGTATAGCACGTAAACCACTTTGAGCCAATTAATTTATTCCATTATATGTGTATATACATGTATATACCTAAGTAATGGAATATATACATATGTAATGGAATAAATAATAAAATAAACATATGAAATAAATAAAATGAGAAAATAATTTTTAAATTATTTATTATATGTGATTATTATGATATATGATATAAATTATATATAAACATGTGTTATATAATTTATTTATTTTAAAATTTAATTTTATATTATATATATACATATATATATAATGTGATATATATATTAGAAAAATCCAGAGACGAATAGTGACTAACTTTGAAGTTGCATGTGACTCCTGGTAGTATGCTGACCTCTTCTCCCATCCCTGCCCAGGATGTAAATCACTTTCATCCCCAGCTTGGCCATGTCACCCACCTACTAGTAGGCCACCAGCTGCCTGAGTTATCAGATTAAACGTCACAGTCTCGTGGTGCTGAATTTTAACTGGCCTTATTTCCCTAATGGTCTCAAAACACAAGAGTAGCTTCAATGGGCCAATGAGAAGCTACAAAATGTTTCTTTTTAGTGGAAGGTAAAAATATAAAAACATATTACATATGTGTGTGATATAACATGAGAAAGACACAGTATCCATGTAACTTTTCTTGTAGTAAACTGCCATAATCATTCGGTGTTATGATTAATCATTTCTGTCATGTGGATCTAGATTGTGCCATCTTCCCATGGGGCCAAAACCAACAGTGACCTGAACCATGGACTAAACCCCAAACACTGAGATGAAATAAGCATGTCCTTCTTATGAGATGATTGATACAGTAATACCAAGCTTCCTGATGGTTCACGATTCCAGGACTCTACTCCCAAACATACCTTCCATTGGCAAAGGGGACTGGTGTAAATAGGTCAAATCCAGGTCTGAATAGCAGACGTCACCTTATTTCTCACTAACATTATAACATAGTATCAAACCAAATTCTTTATAAAGACAAAGTATACACAGGCATATGTGACTACTTACATCACTTTAGAGAGATCCCCAAAAGACAACACGTTAACTAAGACCGTGTCTTCTTCCCAGCCACTATCAATAACACTGCCACGCCTGCCTTTGTAGGAGCTCTCCCTAAGGGTCAAATTGTTGCCTGGGGCCATGGTCCCAGAGGTAAAACAACTGCACTAAAGGGCTCAGAGATCTTGTGCCTTCTGCTTCCTCTCCAGAAGGAGGTACCCATCAACAGTCCCATCGTGCTGTTGAGAAATCACCTGCATCCTCAGCCTGGGTGCGCACCCCACCCCACCCCCGCCTGTGCTCAGGGCTCAAGCTGACTGGGCTCCACACTGAGCCTGGCATCCAAGCTCAAATCTCTAAACTTCCTCTGGCGTTTACCCTTGCGCCACTAAGACAATGAGCACAGGAACAGTGTCCCGCTTAATTCCTGCTCATCCTCGTCCTCTTCCACAGGCAACCCAGGTTTGCCCGCAGCCAGATCCCATCCTTCCACACTTCCCTGAGTCTCCAGAGGCCTGAAGGTTGACAAAGCAGTGTGGGTTTTGTTTTCTTTCTTTTCCTGTTAGGTTGGCACTCAGGCTTCACTTCCTAGGCATACAGGCTCTCTCCCCTGCGCCATGCCCCAACAATCACTCTTAATTGTCTGACTTCCCATCCTTTAGCCTGTGGCGGGCCAGGCACTGGATAAGCCTCGGAGCCTGACTCTGCAGGAACTGATTCCGTCTCTTTAAGTTAAGATGGAATGGATCAATTTTAAAATGTGAGTTTAGGGCAGGCAAGATGGTGCCATGGTTAAGAACACTGGCTATTCTTAAAAAGGATCCATGTTCCGTTCCCAGAACCCTGGTAGCATAGTACGCCCTCTTCTGGCCTCAGTGGTCACTGCAGACATGCAGTACACAGATATATGTGTAGGCAAACAGCCACATATTTTTTAAAATGTTAGAAAAACTGATGTGAGCACTTTAAAGAAGGGCATTCACTAAACTGCTTTGAATTATCTTTATGTGAACTAATATTCTTCCTTTCTCTCTTTTTTCTTCCCCTGGGGACTCTCCCTCTCTTCTTTCTTCCTTACATCCCCATGAATTACTTTTATGAACTACATACATACCAGTCCTCCTTACTCACTTCCCCCTTCCACAAACACTTCCATTTACACTTACCAAACACACATATACATATACATATATACACACACATACATACACACACACATATACATATAAATACACACACATATATACATACACATATTCATACACATACACACATATATACATACATATGTATACACATATACATACATATGCACATACATATATACATACACATACACACAAACACACATATACACATACATATATACATACATATACATAAACACATACATAGACACGTACATATATACATATAAACATGTATACACAAACACACACATGCACACATACATATACATACATATATGCATACACACAAGTATACATATACATACATATACACACATGCATACATATATACAGATACATACATACACATACACAAACACACACATATACTTCTTTCTCTACCCCAGTTCTAACTCCTTAAAACAACGACTTTACTAGATCTTCCTGCTTTGTCTCCATATTTCTAAGTAAAATGCATTCTTTGGTTTCCACTTGAATTTGTTCAAGGACCCCCTGTGAATACTAAATTCTACAGATACCCAAGTGCTTTATATACAGTGCACAGGATTTGCATATATATAAAAATATATTTGCATATATATTTGTATATAGTGCACATGACAAGGATATATTATATATAATATATATGTTAAATTGCCTCTAGGTGACTTGCACTACCTGACACAATGTAAATACAGAGAGTCATTGTTGTGCTGTGTCGTTTAGGGAATATTAAGAAATAAAGTCTGTGCGTGTTCAGCACAGATGCGATGTTTTCCCAGGTATGTTCAGTCCTCAGCGGAGTCCTCAGTCATCAGAGGGAACTGGCAGGTATGGAGCACCACCACACTGGCCTTCTTGGTTTCTGTCCCACTTCAAGATAGTTTCTGTTATAGAAGGCAGAGATGTGGATCTCTTTATCTTCCTACCCTAGTCTAGGGGGATGCTCTCGTGTGCACACACACACACACACACACACAGGATTTACATAGTTACGACTCAGTTACTCACAGCTGAAGCGTGTAGTAGAATAGTTAAATCACTCTTCTTTTGTAAATTTATTTATGCGGGAGGGTCTTACTATGTATCCTAAGCTAACCTAGAATTCATTATGTAGCCCAGGTTGGCCTTGAACTCATGATTCTCTTGCCTCGGCCTCTGGAGTACTAGGGTGCCTAGTGGTCAAGCTCATTTGCTTTGGTTTTCTTTGTATCGTCTTTTGTATCTTTGTATCCTCAGATCATCTGCTGTTTCCATGCCCAGTCTGTTCAAATGCCTCAGACTAATCAAGTTTGCCCCGTTCCCTAGACCTCCTCATTGTAATGAAGCCCTCTCCCAACCCCAGCTTCTTCCCTGGTCCCCCTCCTCTCCCAACTCAGGCCTCACACCTCTCCCAACTTCTCTCCCAGGTTCTCTTCATGGCCCACCCCTAGTTTGGTCCATGGTTCTTAGAAAATAATGTAGAGGTCTGGAGAGGTGGCTCACGGGCCTTTATAGGTCCTGAGTTCAATTCCCTCTCCTTACCATCTGTAAAAAATGCCCCTTCTTGTGTCTGAAAAACCAGCTTATATATAATAAATGAATAAACTGAGCAAAATTTGAGCCTTATGCGTATGTAAAAACCCTCTTTTAAAACCAACCACCCTCATCACTCCCCAAAGGCCCAACCTTCAAATACCACTCGCAGATCAAGACAGCAGTTACGTTCCCACACCTGAAATTTGGGGGCACCTATTCAAGCCATAGCAGCCCCTGTGCAGATTTTCGGTGAGTGGGTGGAGTGAGACGAGGCTGAGCAGAGCCTACTGAAGTGACTTGACACTGCCCTGGACTTGGTAGAAATGGCTCCCTTAAAGAGAAACGGATGGACTCAAGATCCCCCAGAACTTAGTGATACGTTTGATAATGGCCTGAGTCCTGGCCTCTGACTTAAGAGGAAGTGGGGGGATCACGTGTTTACTTCCAAAGGAAGGGGCGGAGGGGAAAGAACTCCTTTGAGGGTGGGGGTGGGAGTCAAGGCTTTCAGTTTGCAATTTTCAGATTAAAGATGGCTAAAGGTGCCAAGTGGACGCAATGAACCATTGGGTCTCAGATTCCACATCTGTGGAACAGATTGAGGAAAATGATCTCAATACAGCATGCACATGAGCACACACACACACACACACACACACACACACACACACACACACACACACACACACACACACCACTTCTCCTGTCTGCCAACACCCTGGTCTAGGTGGTGTCCTTACAGAATCTCAGAGGACAGATCTGGTAGAGACCTCTAGACAATACTATTTAGAGTGAACGGAACTTTGGCAACCTCTGGTGAGAAAGTGTGAGAAGATAGTTTATAGCCCGCCTACACCTTGAAGGACATGGCTAGCGACTGCATTGCGTGTCCAGGGAGAGAAGAAAAACCCTGACCGTGTGCCTTCTCTGGGCACTTTCCAAGGAAGGTGGACAGAAAACCTGTGAGGGTAGAACTGACTCAGGCTTGCCCCCTAGTGGTGGAGCCTGTCTGACTGGAACAAAGCAAATATTAATGAATATGACAATTAAAAATCCAGTTGGCTGTAGTGGCCAGTGCCTTTAAGTCTATTTTCCAGGAGGCAAAAGCATGCAGGCCTCTGTGATTTTGAGGCAGTCTGGGCTTGCATAGTGAGATCGTCTTGAATATAAAATAAAAGGAATTTAGAAACCGTTGGAAACTGAAGATGTGGTTTCCAGCCGATGGGTGATTCCACCGTGTGATGTGTTCCTGAAACATAAGGAAACAACCAGTGATGGGACGCATACGTGCACGTGGAGAGAGTTAAAGTGGGTTCAGGAGGCACCGAGCATGAGGTCCCAGGTTTGCCCACAAGTGTTCAAAGTGCAGCGTACATAGATCAGAGCAGTGAGAGAGGCCAAATTAAGCCATTCCTACAAGAAGCAATTTGTTGTCACTTCTTATTATAAGATTGGACCGTTTCCCCAACTTCTTTCTTTTTCTTATCAAGATAAGTAAGTTTTCTGCCCCACTGAGTATCAGGCTAATTTCCAACTTCTTCGTATATTAAAAGTGAATTTAGAAACTACAATTGGATTAAAAAAAAAAAAAAAGACATGGTGCTTACTCAAACAGTTTCCCCTTAAACAATTTAATTTTTAAAATTGCAGCATAAACAAAAAATGAACAAGATGGTTTTGTTTTCAAATTACATGTTTCTGAAAACCACCACCCAGGGACTCAGAGGCCAGGAAAGTCCTGTACCATGAGTTGTAACTAATCAGGTGTGATGTTGAAAAATGAAGTTCTAAAATTGAGGGGTTTTTTTTTAATACTCTGTATTAAGTTGTACCTCAATTCTGTGTAAAAACAATTTTGCAATATGCTTCTCTTGCAAATAATTAAGAAAAGCCATCCAAGGGCTGGAGAAATGGCTCAGCAGTTAAGAGTGCCTTTCCACGAGTCCTGAGTTCAATTCCCAGCAACCACGTGGTAACTCACAACCATCTGTAATGAGATTCGATGCCCTCTTCTGGTGTGTCTGAAGACAGCTACAGTGTACTTGCATACATAACATAAAATCTTTTAAAGAAAAAAAGGTAAAGCTTCAACTTTGCTGCATGGTATTTTTTATAGCCTTGTGTTTATCTGGTACAAGCCAAACTACAAGAGATATAAAGAAATATAAAGCTTAGACAGCTTTATTCATTGAGGGAAGGAAATCTGTTATGAGCCTATTATAAAGCAAAACTAGAATAATATGGAGAAACACGGAAGAACGAAGACTGGGGTTGTATCAAGTGCGCTGGGGTTGTGTGGGCCGCGCTCGGGTTGAGTCCACTCGCTCTGGTTGTGTAGCCAGGCGGTAGCATGGTTGGCATTTGGCACGCGTTCTTAGTCTTTTTCTCTGCCTCTGTGCCTTTGATGCTGCATGCAAACTCCACCACAGACACGCGTTGCTAGTACGGTTCCACATTGCAGTCTTTCCCTCTCAATGTACCGTGAGCGGCTCCTTCTGTGATCAATCCACTTTCGATCCTGAAAGAGGGCCTAAGAGTCCACGTTAGAGCCACACCGGTGCTTGCTAAACTCCCTCTGGTAGCCGAACCAAGCGCACATTTTCTGGTCACAAATGAAGGAGTCCTGAGCACTGTGTACGCCTGGCTTCACTCTAATGACTTCCTCAGGATACGTTCCTAAACATAGAAACGGATGTGTCAGGAAATCATTGCACACGTTTACATTTTTCCCCTTCACTCGTGGAGCGGTTTCACCTAAAATGAAGCAAAGCCGAGCAAAACTGGGTGGAAGGGGCAGACATTCCGCGTCAGCCCCTGCCCTCACCGATGCGTCACCTTCCTTCTTAGTAACGCCGGCTGGACACGCGGCAGGGACACGCCATCTTCATCCATCTGGGCTGCGTCCATCCTGACAGTGGACAGATAGGTAGTGATATTTGCCCACTGTGCCTATCACTGTGGCTCTCCACAGTTTAAAGGCGAGGCAAATGCTCCGAAGATGGAGTAATCTGTTGTTGGCTAGCGCAGGGCATTTTCAGTGTGAATTCTGAGAATTCGAACACTCCGAACCGGAAGGATGACTTCCTCGCATACTCTGTGGCTGGATGGGGGAGTCTCACTTCAATCCCTCAGAGCGGTTCCTTGAGGCACAGGCCCATCCCACGCCCGCTCCTGTGCCCTGGCTGCTCACCCGTGTTATTTACACTCCTGATGTTTTAAGGCAATGGCGGCGCAAACTGACTGTCCTCAGCCTCCGCCTCTCTGAAATTACGGGAGTGTGTGCCCACGTCAGGCTGCCCGTTTTGTTTTGTTTTTCAAATTGATTGTTTCCACTTTTCTTTTCCATTTGTAAGAACTTTTTATATCATCCATTTTTGCTGTAAGTTGTAAGTATTTTCCCTAGCTTAGAGGGGGCCTTTATCTCTTTGTATTTAACAGTAGTGATTTTAACAATGAGATGTTTTTTAATTCTTGTAGATTAACTCCAGGGAAAATTAACCGGTTCTGGATATTGAAAGCTTCAGTGCTTACTTTTTAAAGGCAATTGAGATAAACAACACATATAAATCTGCGTTCCTTCCCACAGAAGGAAGCACAGACAGGACACCAGAGCACACCCTTTTAAAAGGCTCAACAGGAGGACTCACTGGAGTCAGATGGGTGGGAGGGTGGGGAGGGATTGGGAAGAGATGAGGGAGGTGAACCATGACCACAATATATAATATGGGGGGGTCTATGTTCAAATGAAATATTTAAAAAAAAACCCAACCCCACCAGTCCCACCTTGGACCTTCCGACCTGGAGACTGAATTGTTGTTCTAAACTTGTGGTAATTTGTTCCCAAACCAGCGAGAAGCTGAAAAATAGGAAAATTTTTATTCTTCCTCTGCTGAATTAATTTTAAATCGAAAATAAAGAGCTTCAGAAAATTTACTGCTCCTATTAAACACCATAAGATACTTTTTAAAAAATTGCTACTAATCAGAGAATGAACTGGAAGAGCTTGAAGGGGCTTGAGACCCCATATGTACAACAATGCCAAGCAACCAGAGTTTCCAGGGACTAAGCCACTACCTAAAGACTATACATGGACTGACCCTGGACTCTGACCTCATAGGTAGCAATGAATATCCTAGTAAGAGCACCAGTGGAAGGGGAAGCCCTGGGTCCTGCTAAGACTGAACCCCCAGTGAACTGGACTGTTGGGGGGAGGGCGGCAATGGGGGGAGGGTGGGGAGGGGAACACCCATAAGGAAGGGGGGGAGGGAAGGGGATGTTTGCCCGGAAACCGGGAAAGGGAATAACACTCGAAATGTACACAAGAAATACTCAAGTTAATAAAAAAAAAAAAAAAGAAAAAAAATTGCTACTGTGTGTGTATGCACGCGCACACGCACTCGTTTATGTGTACCATAGAGCATGTGTGGAGGACAGCTTTGTGGAGTCAGTTCTCTTGTCCACCTTAATATGGGCTCCAGGGATTGAACTCAGGTCTTCAGGCCTGTGCTGCAAGCCCCTTTACCCACTGATCCATCGTATTGGCCCATAAAATAACTTTAATGGAGCCAGGTTTGGTAGCACGCACCTTTAATTCAGACACTCAGGAGGCAGAGGCAGGTGGAGCTCTGTGACTTTAAGGCTAGCCTGGTCTACAAAGTGAGTTCCTGGCCATCCAGCGAGACTCTGTCTTACTACGTGTGTGTGTGTGTGTGTGTGTGTGTGTGTGTGTGTATCATTATTTAATTATATATATATATATATATATATATATATATATCTGAATGTTTAATCATCAAGGAGTGCCACTACTTGAGATTAGGAGGTGTGGCCTCTTTGGAAGAAAGTGTGTCACTAGGGTTGGGCTTTGAAGTTTCAAAATAAACAAATAAGTCCCATCGGTAGCTCTTTTTTTTTTTAATAAAGATTTTATTTATATATTATATGTGTGGGTACACTGTAGCCATCTTCAGACACACCAGAAGAGGGCATCAGATCCCATTACAGTTGGTTGTGAGCCACCATGTGGTTGCTGGGAATTGAACTCAGGACCTCTTCTGGAAGAACAGTCTATGCTCTTAACCACTGGGCCATCTCTCCAGCCCCCGTCAGTAGTTCTTAATGAATAATTGAAGACAGCCAAAATGTTCAGTAATGAAGCGCTTAGTGACCAAAAGTTGTATCATGCACACCCTTCAGATTGACTATATTCCAGTCACTTATGGGTGGCATCCCTTTGTGAATTGCCTCTTGTCCCCACCTCACTCTCCTTGCTTTGGCCTTGCCATATCAGCCCCCTTCTCCCCATCCTCCCGTGGGAATCTCCTCTTTGTTCATCCATTGTTCCAAGCTGGACTGCTGGTGTTGGCTGTCCCTCTGGACATCTCTTTGATCAGGACCTGGCCTGATCACGACAAAGTTACTTTCTACACCACAACATGTCAGCTCAGGTCCTCTCTGCCACAGGGCATGGCAGCTTGGGCAGGCGGACCGTAGGGAGTTTAGCTGTGCTTACCCCAAGCTGCCGAGGCAGTACCAGGCTGTAGGGAAGCACCAAGGGAACGCTCTAGGATGGGAAAGCACAGTCTCAGAGGTGGAAAAGCTGAAGCTGGTTTGGTGGACCCCAGGCCTGCGACCAGACCAGGGCCATGGGGTTCTCAGACTCTTAGACATCCAGGCATGGCTGGGAGTCTTGGGAGAGCAGAGAACTGAGTCCTGGCCTGCAGGCTGGGGACAGCATCTAGCCCTGGGCGTAAGGGGGGGATGGCTCTGGCTTGTCCCGTGGGGGTGATTGTCCTTGGCTTGATGGAGGCAGGTTGTGGCTGGGAGCACAGAGAGGCCTTCTACAAGAGACTAAAACTGCAGCTCTGTAGACAAAGGCCTTCCCCAGGTTCCTCACAGTGGATCATGACAAAACAGACAGTCCATGGTTCTAAACAGTTTATTGTTGTGGTGGAAAATGGATGCATAAAACCATAATCAACTTCTCAGGGTGAGCTGAGATTAAATAAGCATATAGAATTAATATAATCATTTTATAGAAAGGCCTTGAGTGTCCTTGAATCAAATACCTGCAGATATTGAGAGGAGATAACATTATGTTCCAAGCCATGTCTATGGGACTTGGATAGACAAAGGGACAAAAAAAGTGGCCCCACCCGCAGACATGACCAGCCAGCGAAGAGGGAACTGGACCCCACAGCCCTATGAGCAGGGACACATGCCCACACAGACGCAGAAACTGGACTCCAGTAGATTAACTTCACATCTCCATACCTGGGCCTTCCATCAAAGTCTGTATAATCTAAGGTTCGTGCACATGTCCTAACTTGACTGCAAGGAGTTTAGGCTTTGCCGAGAGGCGGGAAGTCAGCTGCGTGAACAGCTCTGAAGCTGGGGATCTCTGTGCAGTCTCCACCTGTGCTTCCATGGTAGAACTCCAGGATGCTGGCCTGAAGGATGCTTGCATAGTGTGCTTGTGGCATTCCAGTTCTGAGAGAACTTGAGTAGCATGGTCTGGGGGGATCTTGGGGATCCAACCACAAGCACAAGTCAGTGCCGAGGTCTCCAGCCACCTCCATCAGCTGAGGCAGGAGGAGCCATTTGACATTACATCCTTGTAGGTTGACGTCATTATGCAGGGGAGGGCTGACACAAGTTAGATCAAGGTCATGACTGGACAGTAAAAGAATAAGGCGGGGACAAAGTTTTTTGTAAGGAGGGAGAGAAGGAGAAGGAGGGAGAAGCAAGATGGAGACAGGGAAGGTTGACCCAGATCCAGGTGGTCCTGAGTTGTCAAGGTAGTTGGGATGGATGTCTGTAGACAAATTTATCTTATCTAGGTGGGCGGTTTATATCCTTATCAATTGGTTGTAAGTTTATTGTGTGGATGTATTGTATATTGAATATTTAACATATAAATCTGGTTGTTGGGTTACATTTTGTTGAGTCTTGATGTTACTGGGTAGCTGGAACCAGAGAGTTCCTGGCTGTCCAGGGCTGACCAGGGTGACTAGCAATGAGAGCAGAGAGACCACTGGGGCCAAAAGATAGCTAGGCTAACGTGGTGTGGTGCCACACTGAGGCCAGCCACTACTGAGATAAATTAATGTCAGTTCTATGTGGTCCTATGGTGCCAGAACTAATGCCAGGGATCAACTGCCCGAGTCTGAGAGTACCAGGGGCCCAGCGTGGAATAGTGACGCACGGGAACTCGTTGTGCCCATTTTTAATTATAGCGTGACATATCCCCCAAACCACCTGAACAATGACAGCTAGCAACTCCTGCACCAACATAACTGTGGGGCTGCTGGGGCAACCAGTGAGATGGAGGAGGTGGCCTCACCCTCTCCATCGGGGCTGAGGTGTTCCAGCATGGGCGAGAGAGGCTACCGTCAACCCTCACTCCCTCAGCCCACAACTGCTTCTGTGAATTAGAAACCTTCTCAACTGCTCTGTGAATTAGAGCTGTCTGAGATGCTCACCCTGGGGGGCAAGGCTCGAGGCTCCCTCTCAGCCTCTTCCTAACTTGGTCAGGTGTGACCCTGGCTCTTGGCAGACCAACCGGAGGCTCTGCCTTTCTCCTTGACTGTCTGCCTCCCGGGTCTGGGGCTTGCTGTGCAATGGAGCGTGTAAAGGGTAGTGTTCTGTACACCTGGTCACCTGCCACCTGCTGCCAAATGACGTTTTGTGGACACAAGCTCTGGCATCCTGCTTTCCGAGAGTTCTGAATTCCTTATCCTATCCCAGACCACATCGCCAATGTGCTGTCATGGAAAAGGAATGTGTAATGCAATGAGCAAACCGGATATCAACTCTGTCTGCACTGTGTGACCCAACACGACAAGCGCATTGCTTAACCTTCGGGGGCCTTACATCCCCTACCTGCAGCAGAGAAGGCTATCAGCTGAAATCACGCCGGTACAGATTAAAGGAAACCATAAAGATCACACTAAGGTGGCGTGGTGGCTTGAATGGGAATGGCCCCCATAGACTCATGTGTTTGGTTGAATGCTTGACTCAAAGGAAGTAGCACTATTAGGAGGTGTGGCCTTGTTGGAAGAAGTGTGTCACTGTGGGGAGGGGCTTTGAGGCCTCCTATGTTCAAACCACACCAAGTGTGGTACACCGTCTCCTCCTGCTGCCTGAAGATCACGATGAACAAACTCTCAGCTCCTGCAACACCATGTCTGCCTTGCAAGTGCCACGCTTCCTGACATGATGATGGACTGAGCCTCTGAAACCGTAAGCCAGCCCCAGTTAAATGCTGTCCTTTGTAAGAGTTGCCTTGGTCATGGTGTCTCTTCACAACAGTGAAACCTAAGTAAGACAGTGGTGACTGGCATTCAGTGGATACTTAATGCATGCCCTCTGCTGTCTGGGAAGATTCACAAGAGCCTTTAAATGCTAAAGGTTAGGCGTTAATATGAGTTTCCTTAGCGGTAGTGAAAGAGAAATGGGTGATGGTGCCCCGCAATGCTTGGGACTGCAGGGCCCCCGATCCTCCTTCCCCACGCAGAAGGGGACAGAGCAGCAGCTCCTGAGCTTAATGGAGTGGACAGAATCCAGTGCTGCCTTTTCTGCAGATGGGCATTTCCCACCTGCCGAGCTGAATAACTCCTTCTGGTAACAAGGAGAGAGATGTCAAGTCAACAGCTTCCGGGACTCAGACGGCAGCTCGGTGACAGAAGAAACTGCTTGCCGCAGAGATGGCTTTCCACCGCTTTCTTCACGATCATCCGCCCCTCTGAAGGGTACTCAGCAGGATGTAGACAGCTGGCCGGCCTCTATGTGGAGAAGGAAAGCAGACATTTTGAACACAAGCAAGGCACTGAGGCCTGGGAGGCCACACAGTTTCCTCACCTCCAGCCTCCTCTGACTTGAATGCACCCCTGAGTGTCTGGTTTCTCCTGAGTAGTTTTTTCAGAAACATGGCTGACGTCGGATTGTTACTGTAGTTGTTCACTTTGTCTGTTTTTCAGCTTAGCAAGAGCACATTCTGCCTATTTCCAGTGTAGAATTCAACTGCGGGATCACTACCGTAAATCAGTTTTAGGCCTTTTTGGTTAGCAGTCCAAGGTCCTCCTCTTCCATTAACTGTTAACCTCTCTCCCCATCCCCTGCCCCTCTGCAACCACTAATCCACCGGTTCTGCAGATGCGTTCTGAGAAACGTTATCTGGGAGAGACAGGTTTTTTTTTAGCTTTTTTGAATCTGGAACACATTCCACTGTCTTTATGACTACAGTTTCCTGATCCATTCTTCTGGAAAGAGACTCTCTTGGGCTTCTCCTGTCTTGACTGCTGTGAATAATGCATAATGTATTTAAAAAAAAAAAAAAAACGTCTGCGTAAGCTCTTGTTTGGAGTCCTTCCCACCCACACCTAGAGGTAGAATCACGACTGCATGGTGAGCCACTGTTTAACATCTAAGGAATCACCATGTTGATTTCCAGTGGTAGTCATATATTGTTCCCATCAGCAACATAAGCATTAATCCCTCCCCATCCTCAACAACAACTGGTACATTCTGTGTGCTGTGGTGTGTGTGTGTGTGTGTGTGTGTGTGTGTGTGTGTGTGTATGAGTGTGTGTGGTGTGTATATCTTTTAAGAATTATTTATTTATTTTATGTATAGAATTACACTGTCTTCAGACACACCAGAAGAGGGCACCAGACCCCATTACAATGGTTGTGAGCCACCATGTGGTTGCTGGGAAATGAACTCAGGACCTCGGGAAGAGCAGTCAGTGCTCTTCATCGCTGAGCCATCTCTCTAGCCCTTTTTGTTTTGTTTTTGTTGAGGGGGTGGGGAGAGGGGTGGTTGGTTGGTTTTCTGCTGTGTGGGTTCGTTGCACATCACTGTTGCCTGAGCATTTAGTGGGAAAAGCATCTGTTTTGCGTTCATAAAACCAGAGAGACCCGGCTTATACCTTTAGTTTGAGTCGCATACTGGGGAAACACAGGTAGGCGGGTCTCTGTGAGTTGGAGGGTAGCCTGGTCTACATAGCCAAGTTCCAGGACAGCCACAACTACACAGTGAAAAGCTGTTTCAAAAATACATACAAGGGAGTGGAGAGATGGCCCAGTGGTTAAGAGCACTGATTGTTCTTCAAGAGATCCTGAGTTCAATTCCCAGCAACTACATGGTGGCTCACAACCATGTGTAATGAGATGCCCTCTTCTGGTGAATCTGAAAACAGCTACAGTGTACTTATTATAGATAATAAATAAATAAATCTTTTCTTTTTTAAAAAGAAAAACCTACATACATACATCAAATAAATTTTTAAAAATTCAAAGGACAAAACCCTATGTATGAAAATCAAACAGGAAAACAAAACCACCTGACGTCATAACGGGAAATCAATCATTTCTCCAGACTTAGTTTTCAAACATTCCGTTGTTTCCACCGCACTCCTTGGCCTGGGTTAAGCAGCAGTGGCTGTGGCTCCTGAGTGTAAGACCAGTCAGCATGTCAGGCAGACCGAGATCCCAGCACTTGCTCATTCCAGAGTCCTTTCAGTTCCAAATGACAGAAAGGCAGTTTATAACGGCTCAGACAGAAAGGGAAATTACAGGTTCGTGTGGCCAAAATGCGGAGATGGAAAGAGCTGGTTTTAACCGGAGTCCGACGCCGTCTCGATCATTTTTTTCTGTCTTCACTGTGACCCGAAAGTTTACTTCCCCACCCCCACTTCCAATGCTGAAACCCCAGCCTTCAGAGTAATGGGAGGTGGTGCCTTCAAGAGGTGTTTAGTCAGAGTCCTGATGACAGTAATTTGTTTCCTCATGAAAGAGGCCTAGACAGTATCCTTGCCTTTCAAGTGAAGTTATCAGGAGAAGATGACCACCTATGAACCAGGAAGCAGTCTCTCATTAGACAGTATGTCTGTTGGCACCTTGATTTAAGACTTCTCAGCCCCCGGAGCTAGAAATAGAGTCTCGTGTGCCGTGGTTATAAACCACATGGTTTATTACAGCACTGACAGAGAAAACACTCTCCCATCATTCTCTGAATGGCTTGGTTTTGCTTTAGACTTCCTGTTACCTATTGGCTCCATTCCTGCACATTGTGTGTAACTTCCTTTGTGTGGCTGGGGCCGGGAGCTGTCATGAGACAGAACCTTGCATAGCTTTATCTTACTATACTGTCCAAGTCCCAGGGAAGCCGATAAGGCCTCTTCGGATCATGTGCCCATCTCTGAATCAGCCTCTACTGCCTGGGAAATGAACAACTCTTGACTGGTGGGTCACTGGCTTGGAGGATGGCTTGTGTGCAGTGAATTCCCATAGACACGCGGAACATAGACACACAGAACATGCCCTAGACACTGTGAACACGTTACATGTGCCTGGTTTCTTTCAGTGGTATCATTCTCTGTTAAATCTGGTGGGATGTTTCTCATTTGTGTGTGAATGTGTGTGTGTGAGAGTGTGTGTGTGAGTGTGTGTGTGTGTGAGTGTGTGTGTGTGTGAGAGTGTGTGTGTGAGTGTGTGTGTGTGTGTGTGTGTGTGTGTGTGTATGAAAACATTATGCTTTTATAAGATAAAGACTTTTTCATCCATGAGAATTTCCAATAGAAAAGGCGTCTGAGGACTGGAGAGATGGCTCAGTGGTTAAGAGCACTGACTGCTCTTCCAGAGGTCCTGAGTTCAATTCCCAGCAACCACATGGTGGCTCACAACTATCTGTAATGGGATCTGATGCCCCCTTCTGGTGTGTCTGAAGACAGCTACAGTGTAGTTATACATAATAAATAAATAAATCTTTTTTTAAAAACAAGCATTTGGGGCTGGAGAGATGGCTCAGTGGTTAAGAGCATTGACTGCTCTTCCTGGGGTCCTGAGTTCAATTCCCAGCAACCACATGGTGGCTCACAACCATCTCTAATGGGATCTGATGCCCTCTTCTGGTGTGTCTGAAGCAGCTACAGTGAACTCATATAATAAAACAAATAAATTTTTTTAAAAAGCATCTGATGGGATCTGACATTGAGGGATAGTAACTTTCTAGACAGGAAGAAGGTTTATGTTTGCACACAGTAGGACAAGAATAGAACAAGTAAGAAATGCCACCAGGAAGTAAGAGTGCTCATGGCTTAATTTTTCAGAAAGCAAAAATAGTAAAGAGTTTAAGGGAAAGTCAGAAAGCTGGTATAACGTCACAGGCCTTTGACACCAGCACTCAGGAGGCAGAGGCAGGCAGGTCAGGGCTACACAGTGAGACTCACACACACTGAGAGAGAAGTGGGGCCTTGATTCAGGCTACAGTGCCTGTGGGATCTGCTGAGGCAGATGGCCACATGGTCAGCAAGTGCTGGCATTCTCTGCAAAGACAGCCAACAGTGCAATCTTCAGACAGGGCAGGGACAGAGGGTGCAGGTCCAAAACTGTGGGACCCAGGAAGCCTAATCATTTTGTTAATTTGAGCTAAACCGAAGTTGAGATAAGCAGTATGTAAGTCCAGAAAGGTCTAACTGTTGGGTGTACGCTCTGGAGGGCACAGAGTCTTCCCTACCCCTGTAGGGAGCTGAATGAGTTCCAGGCAAGCAAAGGAGGGAAGGGGAGAATGTTGGAGAGAAACTGCTAGAAGAGTGTGTGTTTGTCCAGACAGTAATGGGAGACAGTATTGCAGGGAACAGAGAGCTAGGGACAGGTGTGCTCTGAGTGACGACGAGAAGATAGCAGGTGGTTTGAACATGGGAAGGACAAATGGAGATCTAGGACCTGATTTGTGACCAAGTCTGTAGGATGGAGAAGGGCTGATTCTCAGGAAGGGGCTCTATGTTCATGGAATCCAGCCGGTGGGTGAGCTGTGTTAAAAGGGTAACAATAGCTGTCGCTCTACTTCCAAACGGGGAGGAGTTTGGAGTCACAGTCCCACTATTCTCCTGCCTCATAGACCCTGAGCACTGTTTTCTGTTTTTCTCTGCAGGGAACTTCCAACTGGTTGCAGACCCGGTTTCTTTTGAAACTGTGGCTGATTTAATCCATTCTGTCCGACTTCCCCAGAGTCCTGTGGCCCATAGAAGTCCTCCCCGCTTCCAGAACTTAATCCCCATCTCCACAGATGATGTGCCCATGAAGCTCAGGAAAGGAGAAACACTGTCCTTAATTGGCTTTGAAGAGAGTCAGGGGAGGAGGCTGCTACGATGCGAGGTGCTGAGGAAGACGCCCCCCCTGAAACTGCTCCTCCCCATGGACTGCAGGGGCCACTTCCTGGAATGCCAGGATGACCAGCTCTACTCCATTGACACCATCGTGAGGTGGAAGCTGCTTGCAGGGAGGAAGCGCAGGGTTAGGGTGCAAGCCGGACATCGCCTGAGGCTTCTTAGCCCCCTGGTTCCAGAGCACTTCCGTGGACATTTAGTTTTGCATCCCTGTTTCTCAGTGATGGCATATCTGCCAGGTAAGTAAGGCCAAATAGTTTGGAGCATGTGTAAACCTTGTTTTCTGATCCTAGAGCAAAAATCCTTGAGGCGGGGACACTTAAAAAGAAATGAGGTTTTATAAATCAGCTCTGGAGTATGAAAGAATTTCACGGTGGGTGGGGTCACCGCAAGGGTTTTGCAAGTGAGAAAGATCACGTGGTAAGACAGGAAGCCACAGCAGGGAGGCAGTATTGCTGTCCTAAGCCTGCCTCTCTTGAGAAAAGAACTAGCCAGTGTGCTACTAGAATTTCCCTGATCCCACCATGTCTTAACATCACCACCCATCGAGGGACCAGGTTTTTAGAACAGGAATCTTGCAGGAAGGGCTCAGATCAAATTCAAGCCCGGGTGCCACAGGCAATGAAAGCAAGGATACTGCCCCCTACAGGCATAGAAGGGGATTTGCCTCGAGGACTTGTGATGGAGTAAAAAGCCCTGTCTTCGGGCTGGGCAGGCAACTTGCGAAGGCACAAACATTTGTAGATTGGTGGGGTGAGGAACCCCGGAGACTGCTGCAAAGATCCCATTTCGGAAACTGGTTAGGTCTCACCTCCCTGGCCTCGCACCTTGATTTATGAAGAACTATTAGATGTTGGAGACCCACTTGCCCTGAGAGGTGGTTTATCCTCGGAGTTTCACACCCACTCCATCTCATCCGCCGTCGCCTCATTCTTACCGTCATATATATTTAAACACATTCCTGGAGCAGACCTAAGATGCTTTAATTTGTCTCCCTTAATAAATATCCGTACCGTGGTGACAGCCAGGTGGGGTTGTGAGCAGATAAAAAAGAAAGTCTCTCCTTTGAGAGAACGTAATATTGATGTATTTCCTTATATGTTATCATAAAAGCTAGTCCCTCACCACCCATTAGTTTTACAGTGTTGTTTATGGTCCACGTGAAAGCCAGACTCCAGCGCACTCCTCCATCTTCCTACAGACCCCGTCACTTTCTCGTCCTTTGCAGAAGAGAAATGCTGCCTGGTTATATTAAGCAGGAATTTACAGCAGCCTTAAAATTTCCCTCGCTGGAAGATCCCTTTAAGTAGGCAATGTTTGTAAAAGACCGACTGAGCTCCGTGGTTGGGTATGAGTATCTCCATTGTTGGGTTTCCAATAGAAACCTCGCCTCAATTTGTTGTGCTATGACTTTGTTCATTGGCTATATTCAGACCGACTGTGACGTGTTCCCCGAACTCCCACTCCACGCTGTCTCCATAGCTCATCTCTGTCTTTTATTCTCAATCCACTCGGTCTTTTGAGCAACAAGACGACAATAGCTGTGAGTATGACGGAAGGGGTTGGTTGGTCTAGCATCCCAGTCCCGAGGGAGCCAGGTAAGGAGGGTGCTACCTGCGTGTAGTTCTGAGGCTGACCCCAGAAGCAGCTCTGTGACCTGTTCATCTAAGATTCAGTCCTCTTCCCGATCGGTTCTCGGCGAGCAGCTTCTCCCCTTGTCTTACTCTGCCTTCTGAGGCTTATAGCCTATAGCTTCTGCTGAGATGAGTGACCAGTGCTTGTGGCTAAGCATAACAAGCAAGACGGAGGCTGTGGATCAGTGGTGGATCACGTGCTTAGCATGCATGCAGGAAGCCCTAGGTCCCATCCTTAGCACTGAGAGGGTGGGAGGGGGCGGAGAGATGGCTCAGAGGTTAAGAGCACTGGGTGCCCATTCAATGAACCTGGGTTCAAGAGCGCTGATGCCCTCTTCTCCCTTCTGCGGGCACTGCACACACGACACACAGGTATTCATGCAAGCGAAGCACATATACGTAAAACTTTGTTTAAAATTTTCAATTAAAAAAAAAAAGGTGGAACTCATTTCGAAGAGTCAATTAAATCGAAACACTATTAACAGTTCGACTCTACCCAGCGCAGTGGTACATGCCCCTGAGCCTACCTGCTTGGGACCCTCAGACAACAACCTCACTTGAGCCCAGGCATTTGGGGGTAGCCTGGAAACCAGTAAGAGTCTAATTCAAAAATAATATATTCTTTGTGGGGCTCGAGACACGGCTCAGCAGTTAAAAGCACCGGTTGCTCTTCTGGAGGACCCAGGTTCGACTCCTAGCACGCACAGGGCTGCTCACAACCATCTACAACTCTGGTTATAGCTCTGCGGGCGCCAGGCGTGTGTGCGGTCACAGACAAAGCAACCATGCATGTAAAGTAAAATAAGTAGATCTTTTAAAGTATTTTCTAAAAGACTTATTTACTTATTTAATATATATGATGAGTCCACTGTAGCTGTCTTCAGACACACCAGAAGAGGGCATCAGATCTCACTACAGATGGCTGTGAGCCACCCTGTGGTTGCTGGGAATTGAACTCAGGACCTCTGGAAGAGCAGTCAGTGCTCTTAACCACTGAGCCATCTCTCCAGCCCAAAATATTTTTAATTTAAGTAAAAAGTGGTTAACATTCCTGACCGGTAAGTAAACGTTGCCCTTGGCCAGCCCTTAAATCCTGTGGGTTACCGACATTACCCATGAAGGTATCCAGGTGACCATGAACACATGTGCCAGGCCGTGGCCCAACACAGTTAACTGTGGAATTAGTCCCAGAAGGACCAGGTTCAACACAGACTAAGACAAGGCTCTTACTGTGGCCTTTGGAAGTGACCCCACTTGGTATCAAAGATAACCCAGCCTCACTGATAGAAACCTCTGGGCAATAAATCCAGACTTAGAAACTGTTTTTTTTTTTTTTTTTTTTTTTTTTTTTTTTTTTTGTTAGCGTTTTCTTCACCATGGCTAAGGCCGGTATTACCTTCTTCGCTGGATCACGGTTCAGAGGGCGACATAAAGATTTTGTGGCTTAGGTTGTAATGTGGCTACAGGTTATGTATACCTCAGTCATATAATTAAACTTACCGGGTAGTGAGGGCCAGAGAGAAGGACCTCAGAGCATGGGCTGCCCTGCCAGGGACACTGAGTTTGATCCCCCGTGTTCACTTTAAGCCTCTTAGAGCTGCCAGGAACTTCAGACCCAAGTAATCCAAGACCTGGCTTCTGCAGGGCCACGCACACCCATGACGTATAGACACGTCTATGCACACATACACGCAAACATGAATAAAAGTAAGTAAGCCACTTTAGATCCCTCGAAGCGCCTGTGTTAGAAATCAACCGGGAGTTTGATAAACACGTTTGCTTCTATTCACTTCAGAATAACAATAAATAAATTCAAAATAATTGGCAGGCCAGTAAGACACACATCGTTAAACCTTCTGGTCGTTTCCACATTTTAATTTTTAAGGGAAAGCTGAGGGGGGAGGCTGGGAAATGAGAGGCGGAGGCTCGCTCCTTGTGTTGTGTAAATGCTGCCTCTCTTCAACTCCACCTTGGACTCTCCGAAGTTTAAAAGAATACATGGAGGTCCCTCTAAGGCTACCACACCAGTAAGGTTCATCTTCAGCGATAATCTAAGCAAAGGGACTGAAGAGGTGGCTCAGCCCGCTAAGAGCGCTTGCGTTCTTGCTGAGGACCAGGGTTCTGCTCCCAGCACCCACATGGCGGTGCACAACGGTCCAGAACTCTAGTCCCAGGGGTCCCGATGCCCTCTTCCGGCCTCCACACAGGGGCATATTTATACATGCAGCCAAAGCATTCATACATATAAGTAAAAATAAAGTGAATATTTTTTTAAATCTCTGCAAGTCTGTGATCCCAGCCCTCGGGAGACCGAGGCAGAAGGGTGCTGAGTTAAGGCCACAGCCACCGTCTGACGGGCTTCTCCTCATTGTTTTGAAACGCAGTTATGTAGAAACACATATGCCTGCACCCTCCCGTCTGGCTCCCAGCCAGTCCCATCCCCCATCCCTCTCTAGGACCCACCACTCTGTTCTCTCATCATCCAGTCCCAGAGGCTGGGTCTGACCCGTGGAGAGGGTATCAACCCACCTTCCTTGTTTCACAGAATAGCTAGCCAAAAAATGGTAGCTCTGATTGAACTTAGGAACGTGAGGGAGGAAGAGGAGTTCCAACCACATTGCAGCCCAACCAGGCTGGCCTGGGTTCTGCTAATTGCACAAGGGAGGGTAACTGTTTTTCTGGGGCTGTCTCCCATATTCTGTCCAGGGATGCCTTTTGCAGTGAGTGCTTTCCAGCTCTGAAGAACGGTGTGGATTCTTGTTGTCAATCCTGTATTAAATTCTTCTCAAGTGTCCTATTCTGGGATGCACTTAATTCTTCCCAGAGCTAGATCTCCAAGTCCTAGCCAGAGACAAAGACAGCCAGAGCTTCCCTTGCTGCCTGGGGTGAGGACCATGCATTTGGGAGTGGAACCGTGAGCTACAGCACACTCAGCTGTTGGAGAAGGACCCCTAGTGTCCTTCATAAAGAAAGCAACTTCACCATTCCATTTAGGACCAGACACACAGCAGCAAAGGGCCTGAGCCATCTTGCCTCTGGATTCACCTTAGCATCTCCTGCAAACCTATTGGGCGGAAAGTTACAGGGTCGTAAAGTGTGGACGCATGAACAACCCCCACGATTCCATGCGCGGCGATTCCTTCCAAACTCACGCCTTTCTCAAAAGCCTTACGCTATCCTCCCTCTTGACTTTCCCAGGTGAGACCCAGGTTAGCATCCCCTCCGATCTGGACATCAGTGTAACTGAGATCGCCGGCTTAGATCGTAAGCCCAGGACAACAATGAGGCAAATATTCAGCATGGAAGAAAACAAGTTCCCAGTGAGAATCAAAATAACTAGCGTGGTCCTGACGGAGAACGAGGTGTGCCCAAAGCCTCTGAAGTGTGGGCAGCTCTTAACCATCCTCAGGACAGAGAATGTGAGGAAATTCGTCGCCACTGAGATTTCCCAAGGAAAGAAAGGGAGGCGTTTTCTCATCCCGTACACCTATCAGGGTCTGGTACATAGGAGAGGCCGTTACTTTTATGCTGTCTCTGATGTCGCTGCTGCCATGCAACACGGACAGGTCTACTTCCAGGCCTCCAGGGACTACACCTCCTTCCTGGGGCCTTCCGCATCTTTCGCAGCCGACGAGTGCTTCCTGGCCCTGAAGAAGACTGTGGTGTTCGCCAAGTTTCACAATGAGCTGCACAGGGTGAAGGTCCTCAAGTGCCTGAACATTGCCACCAAAGACCAGGTCAAACTGCCTTTGTTCGCAGTAGGAGAGTTCCTGGAGCTGTTCGATGGCGCTGGACCAGGGACCCTGCAGGAGCTATGCCAAGTCACGAGACTGCCGTGCCACGTCAGCGTGGCCAGCCCGGATCCCTCCATGACTGAGGAGGAGGAGGACCCCCTGTATGGAACTGAGGAGCTGAGAATTGAAAATGTCGTCGTTGAACGATGCCTCATAGCCAAAGATGAACCGTCTCTGGAGGACATGATCGCCTCAGGGGACATATACAGGGAGTGGCCAGAAGCCACATTTGCAATCCCGATTGAGAAGTCAAGCTTCGAGGTCTCAGTGGTAGAAGAGCCTTCCTGGATAGCTGATGTCGAGAAAGAGAGATGCACGCCTCTCCAGAGCATCCAGGAAGTCACCGAAAAGTCTCTGGCCTTCAGTAATTGCTTGGTTATCCCCCGTCCTCCTCCACTTGCTCCAAAGCTCAGAGGTCTGTTTTAAAAACAGAAAACGTGACTGTCATCCCTCCCTTTGTTTACAGAATCATCAGCTGAGTGTTTGGAGTTTTCCAGAGCTAAAGGGAGCCCCCAGAGGTGGGAGCCTGGATCACAGGTGTCAACGAGACACTATTTCCATCACCCCTGAACATTTGCTGTAAGATGTGTTATCGTTCTGTCACTGTGACAAAATGCTTGAGATAATCAACTCATGAGAGGAAAAGGTTCCTTTTGGGCTCAGAGTCTGAGAGACTTCAGTCCGTGATCACTTGGCCCCACTGCCTTTGGGCCTGTGGCATGGCGACTCATCGTGGTGGGGACATGCAGTGGATCAAAGCTGCCCACCTCACCATGGGCAGGAAGCAGAAAGGTTCCCATAGCCCTTTCTGTAAGTCCCCAGGAAAATAACTCCCTTCACCAAGGCATCAACCCTTAATGGTTCCATGATCTCCCAAAAGCACTGTGCACTAGAAACCAAGCTTTTGGGGGACTCCTATTAAAACCATCTGTACTGGTTGTAGTTTTGTGTGTCAACTTGACACAAGCTGGAGTTACCACAGAGAAAGGAGCCTCCCTTGAGGAAATGCCTCCATGAGACCTAGCTGTAAGGCGTTTTCTCAATTTGTGATCAAGGGGGGAGGACCCAGCCCCTTGTGGGTGGTGCCAATCCTGTGCCTGGTAGTCCTGGGTTCTATAAGAGAGCAAGCTGAGCAAGCCAGTGAGTAACATCCCTCCATGGCCTCTGCATCAGCTCCTGCTTCCTGCCCTACTTGAGTTCCAGTCCTGACTTCCTTGGGTGGTAAACAGCAGTGTGGAAGTGTGAGTTGAATAAACCCTTTCCTACCCAACTTGCTTCTTGGTCGTGATGTTTGTGCAGGAATAGGAACCCTGACTAAGACACCATCGCAGCTGCCTAGGAGACAGACTTTTTCATCCATGTGGATGGGAAGCAAGGCTCAGGTACTGTGCACGGCCACAGCGCTCTTCCTTCATTTAAAGTGAGAGTCTATTTATTCAGCAGGAACGTGTGCTCACCATCAGGCGTGGTTATCCATACGGCCCAGGTTTGGAGCCACCTCCTCCCATTGCCTCCACTGTAAGAGTGCCTGGCGTGTGGTACACGCTCAGGTAAATCTCCTGGATGAATAACCGAAAGCACTCTTTGATCTGTTAGTTCCTACGCTGTACTGTGTCCCCCTCCTCGCCCCTCTGTGAGGAAGGTGCCCTCACCCGTCCCCAGTTGCTCAAAACCTTCCCTTGCCCAACCAACTCATCAACTGGTCACCATGTCCGACCAATTTCCACAGTTCCTCTTGCCTTTGCCCAGCTCCATCTTAGACCCATCTTTTTCATTGTTAGTCTATCGAGTCCCACCACTTTCCTGTCCGTTCCCCTTTCTTAGCAAAGAGATACCTGTCTCTGTTGTCTTAGGATTAAGTCCAGTCATCTAGAACAATTTCTAGGGCTGTCCATCCACTGTCCTGTAGCCTGCACCTTCGCCTCTGACCCTTACCCTAACTTGTTTCTCTGTCACTCTGAGTTCCATCCATACCAGACTAGTTCTGGATTTCCCTGGCATGACTTTGAACCCACGGTCACACCACAGGCTTGTCTTCTCTTTCTCCTTTCTTTCTTTTTTTTTTTTAATTTTCTCTTTTTTTTGAATATTTATTTATTATGTATACATCATACAGCTTTCTGCCTACATGTAGGCCTGCAGGCCAGAAGAGGGCATCGGATCTCAATACAGATGGTTGTGAGCCACCATGTGGTTGCTGGGAATTGAACTCAGGACCTCTGGAAGAGCAGTCGGGGCTCTTAACCGCTGAGCCATCTCTCCAGCCCCTCTTTCTCCTTTCTTAAGCATCGTAACTTCTGCCCGTTCTCCAACACTCACTGTACACTGCATCCCTCCAACCGACCTCTCTGAGCTTCAAGTCCAGCTTAGTCTGCTTTGCCTGCTTCAGAATCAGAGCCCAGTCGACAAGAATGAACGGTGCTGGCAGCTGGAGAGATGGCTCAGCAGTTAAGAGCACTGGCTGCTCTCCCAAAGGACCTGGGTTCAATTCCCCGGCACCCACATGGCAGCTTGCAACTGTCTGTAAGTCCAGTACCGGGGTATCTGACACACTCACACACACACACACATACATGCAGGCAGAACACCAATATGTGTAAGTAAAATCAATAAATCATTTTGATAGATGATGATTACACCCTCCACAGTGACAGCAATCCCTCTGGGACTCTGTGTCCACCCTGCCAACTGGATAACCCTGAGTCCCATTGTCTCATCATTGCAGAACTGAAGGAGACAGTCTGAGGAGCACAGCACAAGGCCTGCTGTATATGTGGCCGGTCACGAGACGGGTGGTTGAAATGAGAAACGTCCTCCACAGTTTCACGTAGTTTGTATAGCACTGTTTGGAGACATCATGGAGCCTTTAGGAAGCGTCAGAGGAAGCAGGTCACTGAGGGCGCACTTTGGGAATGTAGAGCCCCGTCCTGTTTCCCATTTGCCTCCTGTGTTTCCTACTTGCAGTATAAGATGCAGCCACTCCGGTCATCATGCTTACAGGTGAAAGGTGTGATATCTCAGCTCCCTGCTCCTGCCGACCCTCACTGACAAGCTTTCCTGCTGTAACAGACTCCTAGTCCTCTGGGACCGTAAACCGAAATAAACTCTTTCTTTCACAGATTGCTTTTTGTCATGGCCTCTTATCACTACAGAAAAGTAACGGATACTCACTCCCAACTTAGTCAGTAGCGCAAAGGCCTTCACTGAAGTATCTTAATGGCAGTACGATGAGAGTCAGGAGCTTGGGTAGGGTGGACCCGGGAGTGTGGAGCCAGGGCCCAACTCTGTTTAGGACCCTGCTTCAGAGCTGTGACAACCAGAGAGCAAGAACCCCTCTCTGACTTCTCAAATACCTGAGCCTGGGAGGACTTCATTTCTCATTCCAACCACCATGGAGAAGCAGTGGGGACACAGTCATTGAGCACCTGCCTAGTGACTGCCTACATATATCACAGGCCTTGTGCTGCGCTCTTACAGACTGTCTCCTTCAGTTCTGCAACGACGAGTGAATGGGAGAGAGGGTTATCCAGTTGGCACAGCCAGCCGCTACATCTAGTGCTATGTGTGATTGCTGGAGGTGCCCGTTGGCAGAAAGGGAAACAGAAAACCCCGTTTGCCAGTCTGGCAAGAGGTGTGAGAACAGAGTAAGAATCTGGAAGGTCTTTGGACACAAGTGGCCCTGGGATATAGAAGGGAGAGAAACAGTCTCATGGGCAGATCCTGCTATGGGCCACAGGGTCCAACTCTAGGAAGCCACTTGGGCTAGGGTCAGCAAGCTACAGCAGGTGAGCCAAGGCCGTCATATCCCTATGACCCGGGAGGTACCACTGGTCATTGTGATTTTAAATGGTTGGAAGATATTCCAAGAAAGAAAGATACATTGTGGCATGAAAGTTATTTTTAAAAGTTCTCATTTTAATAGACACCCATAGAATTTGTGTTTGTAGCAGGGTGTAACCTTTTATTTGTCTGTGTCTGTTCTATGGCTGCCTCTGCCCTATAATGTAGAGAGGAACACTCGTGAGGGAGGCTTAGTCCACCAAACTTAAAATTTATTATGTGGCCCTTTTTTTTTTTTTTTTTTTTTTTTGGTTCTTATTTTAAAGGGTGTGTGGCCTTTAAAGGAAAAAACTTGCCAACTCGGGTTTGGACCCTGCTTCAGAGCTGCACCAACCAGAGAACAAAAACCCCTCTATGACTAGGAAATCTGAGGAGTTTAATTTGCCTCTCCCTTGGTCAGGCACACTCTTGAAATCCCTATCACAGATTCACAGGTTCTTAGAGTAAAAATTGATTGCATATTTAGGTAGCAGCGGGTGCAGACGTGAGCCAGGCAGGGCACAGACAGCTCTTGCTACAGGGGAATGTCTCCAAGTATGCTCATTTTGAGTAGGCATCAGTGGTGTCAGAGGAAGTAGCTTCGTGTGAACACCCATGGGAAGGAGCGATCGTGGAAACTAGCTTGTCGACAATGAGATTGTCCTGTTATGAACATTTTCTCTAGAGAGGGGACAGCTGTGCCAGGCCCCGTGTAGTGAGTGCGCTGTACTGTCACTCCCAGAGAGACCAGGATGAGCTTCAGAGACTGTGCTGGAAGATGACTCACAGAAGCAAGCTCCGTGCATGCAAGTAAGGGTGTCAGAAAGACAAGCCGTGGGTCTAGACCCAGGGTCTGGGAACCTGGCTGCTCACTGAGCTGCCTGGCTCAAACCTCTAATGTCTAAAATTTTCACAGAGACAGCATGAAGAGGAAAGCAGGATTTTGCCAACATGAGGAATGCAGGGCTGGGATACCCAAATTTCTGCCTGAAACTGCAGATATTGCTGCCTCTCTCGATGTAAATGAGGACTCGGAAGAGAATGGGGGAGGTCACCCTTCCAGCTACGGAACTAGAAGCAAACGTGGTCTCCTGTCCCTTTTCCCTCGCACATCATGTTCATGTAGCTCTTCTATTTATGAGATTTACTAAATGTCTTACAGGTTGTTGTCCGGCTAGTCTAGCAATGGCACCTATGTACAAAAGGTCCAAGGCTGGGTGTCCCAACTGGCCCTAGTATATGCCAGAATCCTGAAGAAGTAGCTCTAAGGCCAGTGAAGGAATGAGTTTGCTAACAAGGAGACAGCAAGCGGGCAAAGAGCAAAGCTTTCTTCTTGTATGTCCTTCTAGAGCAGCAGTTCTCACCCTTTCAAAGGGCCATATTTCAGACACCCTGCATCGAACCACAGTTACGAAGCAGCAAAAAGTAACTGAAGCAACTGTATGAAAGGGTCACAGTGTTAGGAAGGTTGAGAGCCACTGCTGTATAGGGTTTGAGCAGAAGGTGTGGCCAGATTGAAGGTGGGTTTTACTGGTTTAAAAGATCTAGATTAAAGGTGTGTCTTCCTACCTCAAAGATCTGGATTAGAAGTATTAAAATGTATTAAAAATTCCTCACAGCTGTGCCCACCATTCTTGGGTTTTAGGTCCAGGTATAGTCAAGTTGACACCCAAGAATAGTCATCACATACACACACACACACACACACACACACACACACACACACTTTTAAAATGGAAGGGCTATAATTTCAGTTGCCATTTTTTTAATATCAAAGGAAATCTTGAACCATTTTCTCAGAGAACATGAATGTCAAAGTAAGACATTGATAATGGATTAGGGAGGTAGCTGATGCCCCATTTATGAGATGGCAAGAATAATATTGCATCCGATGTTCTGTCAAAACCCCCACGTGCCAAACGGCTGCAAAAGCAATGCCTCTAATCCCAGCACTTGGGAGGCTGAGGCAGGGGCATCTCAGGCTTAAGGACAGTCTGGGCTGCACAGTGAAACTGTTTTCAAACAAAGCAAAATGAAATTTAAAAAATCCTGTGGGTTTTTTTTTCTTTTTTTCGGAGCTGGGGACCGAACCCAGGGCCTTGCACTTGCTAGGCAAGCGCTCTACCACTGAGCTAAATCCCCAACCCCTAATCCTATGGTTTTAAAGTTCTGGAAAGTGGCTGTCTTAGTCAGGGTTTACATTCCTGCACAAACATCACGACCAAGAAGCAGGTTGGGGAGGAAAGGGTTTATTCAGCTCACACTTCCACATTGCTGTTCATCACCAAAGGAAGTCAGGACAGGAACTCACACAGGTCAGGAAGCAGGAGCTGATGCAGAGGCCATGGAGGGATGTTACTCACTGGCTTGCTTCCCCTGGCTTGCTCAGCTTGCTCTCTTACAGAACCCAGGACCACCAGCCCAGGGTTGGCACCACCCACAATGGGTCCTCCCCCCTTGATCACTAATTGAGAAAATGCCTTACAGATGGGTCTCATGGCGGCATTTCCTTAAGGGAGGCTCCTTTCTTTGTGATAACTCCAGCTGTGTCAAGTTGAGGCACAAAACCAGCCAGTACAGTGATATATGAGAAGCCAAATATCCCATATTTGAAATCACAAGAGTCGGCCCTGGACCCGTTTTCTTCTCTGCACAGGCACTGGCCAGATGATTAAGAGGGAGTAGCTGGACGTCTTCTTGGGAGACCTTGAATACTATGGGATCAGTGGCATAAAATGACCTGATTTTTCACACCCTGACTCCCTTCTGATGCTGAGCTGGAAAGGTCATTTTCCTCCATCTCAGTCGCGTGTTTCTGAGACAACTGTCTTTGAGACAGAGTCTCGCCGTACTCCAGGCTGACCGGAGACGTGCTGTACTGCCCAGGTTGGTCTTGAACTGTCCATCCTCGAACCTCCTGAGGGATGGGATGGTAGGCATGCCCAAGCATTCCTGGATCTTCCGGCTCACTGTTTTCAAAGTGGACTCTAACCCTGGACCTTGGTAACTCTCGAGCACAGGAGACCTTGTGCGTCTGGGCGACTCTGTATCTGTCAGACCTCACAGTCCTAGAGATCTGACCGGAGGCTTGGAAGACATTCTGTTCTTTCCGCTGTTCACAGCCCAATTGTCTCCCGTCCCTCTGATTGATAAGAGCCGTATCACACAGAGGAGTCCAATTCAATTGTGATTTGCAAGACGGTGCCAGAAGCTAGGGGCTCGCTTTAAACGCCCCATTACTTAGACTGGGAAATGCGCATCTGAGTTGTCTGGCTTTGCAAAAAAAAAAAAAAAAAAAGAACAGAAATACTTGCCTTTTTTTTTCTAAATCAGTGCCTTTTTATGTGCTAAAAGTAAAGCACACTGAAAACATCTGCTATAACAAAACGTATCCTAAAAAAAAAAAAAATGAAAATGAAAAGCCGCGTGCCAAATTTGGGGAAATATTACTAACAGTTATGACAAGCGGTAACGGTGAGGTTATTAAATAGAATGCCATCCGGGCAACTACAAAGAGTCATGGGGTGGGGGAAAATAGGGAGGTTATGGGAAAATCAGAGGAGCCGTAAGAGAAATGGCCAATAAATATATCCAGCAATGTTTGGCTTCACTATGAAAGGTGGGAGTGAAAGCATTAGAAAATGAATCTTTCGTCCATTGTAATGTAAAAAAATTTAGAGTTCTGCCAGGATTTTCTCAGGATGAGTCTCTAATTGGTCTGTATCAGGTAAGGAAGAGGTAAGATGTCCATACTTCCTGGCCTCAGAACAGGGTTGGGGGTTAGAAAGATGTGTGAGCAGTGCACAGCTTTAATCCCAGCATTTGAGAGGCAGAGGCAGGAGGATCTCTATGAGTTAGAAGTCAGCCTGGTCCACAGAGTGAGTTCTGGGACAGCCAGGGATACAGAGGGAGACCCTGTCTCAGGCAAGAACAAACAAAAAACCCAGAAGATGAAGACTGCAAAAGGTCAGTTGTCTTTGAGCAAACATCCTCACAGCTAAAGAGTAATTTTATGTTTCTTTAAAAAAAAAAAAGACTTTTTAAAATTAACCACACATGAGCAGAGAAAGCGGACTTTGGAACATGTGGTCTTAAATGGGAGGTCTTCATCCAACCCTTCCCCTCACGGCTCAGGCATCTCTCTGCTCGGAAGAGGAAGCAGAAAGATTGTACGAGCCCATCATGAAGGGTGTCTCTAAGGAGACGTGTCGTCCAGGTAACAGAGGACTGATGAACATCTGAACTCCAGAGCCTGTAGCTCTGTGGATCTGCACAGGCTCAGATCAAATGGAGACATGGGGTCCCAGCCAGCCCTAACCAAGAAGCGATGGGCACCTGCTCCCCCCTGGCAAAGGGAAACATCCCTTCTCTTCTCTCAGGGCATTTGACCAATCACACTAAAGAACCTCATGCCCAGGAGTAATTGACTAATGCAGATCGAACGCTATGGTGTTTGTTGGTTGTGAGGGGAGGTGGACATTTTGGTTTGGGGGTCTTTTTTTTGGGGGTTCTTTTTTTCGGAGCTGGGGACCGAACCCAGGGCCTTGCGCTTCCTAGGTAAGCGCTCTACCACTGAGCTAAATCCCCAGCCCCTTGGGGGTCATTTCTTGTCTTGTTGGTCTTTTGTTTGTTTGTTTAGATTTTTGTTTTGTGGATTTTTTTTTCAAAGAGAGAGAGAGAACATGGAGTTGGGTGAATAGTGAGTGGGGGGTGTCCTAGGTACTTCTCTGTCGTGGTGAAGAACACCATAGCCAAGAACACCATAACCAAGGCAATGCCCAGAAGAAAGAGTTTATTTGCAGCTTGCTTACAATTTTAGAGGATGCTGATCATGGTGGGCAGCGGGCACTGGATCAGGAGCTGGGAGCTTACATCTGACCCATAAGCATGAAGAGAAGGAAAACTAACTGGGATTAGTGCAAGTGTGTGGATCCCCTCCCCGCCCGGACATGCCTCCTCCAAGGCCACACCTCCTAATCCTTTCCAAATGGTTCCGTTAACTGAGACCAAACTCTCAAATACATGATGAGCCTGAGGGTGCTGTGCCCATCCAAAACACCACAGGGAGGATCTGAGAGGAGTTTGGGGAAAGAAAAACATGATCAAAATATATATATTTTGGTTCTTTTTTTCGGAGCTGGGGACCGAACCCAGGGCCTTGCGCTTCCTAGGCAAGTGCTCTACCACTGAGCTAAATCCCCAACCCCCAAAATATATTTTTTAAAAAAGGTGTATTCATGTGAGCATGAGTTTATGTACCCCATGTGTGTGCAGTTACCCAAAGAGCCCAGAAGAGGGCATCATATTCCCCAGAACCACAGTTTCAGGTAGTTCTGTGCTCTCTCTCGGGAGCAGGACAGCAAACTTGGGTCGTCAGAAAGAGAAGCAAATGCTCTGAACTGCCGAGCCATCTCTCTGACCCGGCTTTGTGTTTCTTAAGTGAAATGATTTGTTTAGTACAGGCTCCCCACCTTCCCCTTCTATTTCGGAGTTCCTCGGTCATTTATTCCACAAAGCAAAACCCTTCCAGCAGTTTAGTTTCTGAAATTTTAAAGTAAACCATGTTTCAGTTTGTTTCTTCACTTGGTTTTTTTTCTTTTTAAATCACTTATTTTACTTGTGTTTTTACTTAATATTTCCAAACTAGGGGTTGGGGATTTAGCTCAGTGGTAGAGCGCTTGCCTAGGAAGCGCAAGGCAATATATATATATATATATTTGGAAATATATATATATTTCCAAACTAATAATAACAAGTGCCGTAGTCTCGACTGCCGCAGCAGACACAGCTGCTTCCTGCCGAACTGTGGGCAGCAGGCACAGCGCCACTCGCAGCCACAACCGCAACCACAACCACAACCATATCCTGTGTGTTCGTCTCTGTCTCTGGCTGAGGACGGAGTCACGGGTTCACACTTGAGCAGTTTCTCTCTCCTCCTCCCATCTCCTCTGACACCTCCCATCGCCTCCCCGCCACCCTTCTCGAAGTCACTGAAGAGTTCCTGCAAATCATGCTGCGTTCTAAACCTGTCTGACCCTTTCCTTGTGATCCGAGTTAGGTCAAACATTTCCAGCCAGAACATCGTATGGGGAACTCGTGAATCTCTCTCGCCACTTCACAGCATGAACAGGGTGTAGTCGGTGTTTCAGACGGAGGATCAAACCAAGCAATACAGGGCTTCTCCACAGCTTCCCCCACGATACTTCCTCCACAGTGGAAGCCCTGCTTCCCCAGGCATAAATATACAATGGGCTTCCCAGGCATCTTGACTTATGAATAGTATATAACCAGCCACGGACTGAGAACAGTGGGGGGAAATTACTTCTACCCAAACCCAGGTTTCCTATAGAGAGTGAAAAATGTTTAATCCTGTCTGAACTGTCATTATTCCTTAAACCGCGCAGTATGAAAATTATACAGACTTCATATTACACTTGCGCTCTAGGTAACCTAGAGATGACGTGGTGGATGGGAAAACGCACGTAGGTTCTGTTCAAGTGCTGCATCGTTTTATGTAAGGGACTTGAGTATCCAATGATTTTAGGTACGCATGGTGTTCCTGAAACCAATCCCTCATCATACTTAGAGATGACTCTCTGGGCAGGCTAATCACCTGGGCGATAAGGTATGGACACATCTGTGGGGCATTTTCTTGATTGACGGTAGATGTGGGTGGGCCCAACCCACCCTGGGCAGGTAGTCCTGGGTTGGTTAGAGAGCAAGCTTAGGAAACCCTGGGGAGCAAGTCAGCGAGCAGCTTCCTTCTGCGGCTCCTGTCTCTGCCTCTGCTCCTGCCCTGTCTCTCCTCAGTGATGGATGTGACTGGATCGGGTGACCCAAAGAGACCCTTTCGTCCCCCGCCCTGTTCTTGGTCGTGCTGTTTGACACAGCAGTGGGAAGCAAAGTAGGACAGACTGCCACTCACACAGTAGGACAGACTGCCACTCACACAGTAGGACCCACTCACACGTTCTAAACTACAGTCCAGGCACACGTTCTAGGCAGAGTCATTTAAAAAGAACTTATCCAACACCAAGGTTAAGATTTCCTCAACTTTTTTTTATATTTTTTATTGCATTTTTTATTTACATTTTAAATGTTATCCCATTTCCTGGTTTCCCCTTCAAATCCCGATATTCCCATCCTGCCTCTCTCTGCTTCTATGAGGGTGCTCCCTCCCTCACCTCCCAACCCTGACATTCCCCTACACTGAGTCATTGAGCCTTGGCAGGACCAAGAGCCTCTCCCCACTGATACCTGACAAGGCCAGCCTCTGCTACATATGCAGCTGGAGCCATTAGTCCATCCCTGTGTTCTCTTGGGGTGGTGGTTTAGTCCCTGGGAGCTCTGGTGGGGTCTGGTTGGTTGATATTGTTGTTCTTCTTATGTGGTTGCAAACCCCTTCAGTTCCTTCAGTCCTTTCTCTAACTCCTCCATTGGGGATCCCCTTTTCAGTTCAATGGTTGGCTGTCAGCATTCACCTCTGTATTTGTCAGGCTCTGGCAGAGCCTCTCAGGAGACAGCTATATCAGGCTCCTGTCAGCATGCACTTCTTGGCAACCATAATATTGTCTGGGTTTGGTGTCTGTTTATGGGGTGGATCCCCAGGTGGGGCAGTCTCTGGATGGCCTTGCAGTCTCTGCTCCACACTTTGTCTCTGTATTTCCTCCTGAGAGTATTTTTGTTCCCCCTTCTAAGAAGGACTGAAGCATCCACACTTTGATCTTCCTTCTTCTTGAGCTTCATGTGGTTTGTGAATCTCTTCAACTTTTTAGTTTTGTCCTTAAAATATGTTCCACTGATAGTGTCCCAGCCAAGCACTGTCTTTAAGGTCTTTGTTGTTGTTGTTGATGTTGATGTTGTTGTTGCTGCTGCTGCTGCTGCTGCTGCTGTTGCCGTTGCTCATTTTCTATTGGTTCAGGACACTGGGGATAACGTTAAAGACCTGTGAATGATTAGCATATGCCATTTTGTTAAAGCACATGTAGAAATGCTAGGTGAATCTATTTCCAGGCCAACTAAGTAAGACACTAAGTAAGACAACTAAGTAAGACAGAGTGGTAGAAAACACTAGGAAGTGTACAGAACGGAGGCTCTTCAGCTGGTTCTCAGAAGAGAAGTGGTGACTGAGTGGTCACACAGGAGGAAGCCACAACCTGAGGTGTGTGTGTCTGGGAATCACATGATAGAAAGAAAGTAGCCCCGCCCCTCCTCCAGGAACAGGCTGAGGTCCTGGGCAGCAGGTGCAAAAGAGAACGGGCTGGGACAAGAGAGACTGCAGGCTGCAGTGAGATGCAAGTCTTTCCCTTGTTTGCAGAAGCCCCAGAGGCTCTATGCCTCTCCTGGGGACCCTGGACTGCTCCCTAGACGCAGACCCCTGTGTAGGACCTACCTCAGATTCCTCGCTGCCTGTGCCCCATGTTCCAGAAGATAAAGCACACACTGTCCATGGTAGGATCCACTGGGTAAGTGAGGCATTGCTCTAGTTCTAGACGACTGTTGACTATTGTCAGATTTATTGTCCCTTTTCTTCATGCCACTGTTAGTCTGCAATGTCTGTCTCCTCCATGTGACAAAGGTTTCCATAGAGAAGTCCCCCACCCACAACTGGGAGCTTTTGCCAGGGTCTAAGCCTGACAACCTAGGGTCCTACCTGACGGAAGGAGAAAACAGACTCCAGCAAGCTGTCCTCTGACCTCCATACTGGCATTTACACACCTGTTCATCTCCACTAACTATAAAGGCAAAAGAAATTTTAAGGAATGTTTTGAATGGGTCGAATGGATAGGTAAGCTGGAGGCTAACGTTAGTTAAGATGGTGAAAAGACAGTCTATTCACACTTAACAGTGAAAAGTGTGTCTCCTGCATAAAGAGATGGGCGACCAATAGTTCACAGCTTTAAATGGGGAATTGCAATACCAGGGGGTGTCAGTCTCTTATGCTATAGACTAATAAAAGGGATGAAAAAATCATCATATAAAAGAGGCAAACTGAGATGACAGCCAGGGAAAACAATGAACCACCCACCTCTCAGGATAAACAAGTGGAATGTCAGGCCACAAGTGTGGAGTGGCAGGTGACAGGTGTAGAGTGGCAGGTGACAGGTGTGGAGTGGCAGGTGTGGAGTGGCAGGTGACAGGTGTGGAGTGGTAGGTGACAGGTGTGGAGTGACAGGTGTGGAGTGACAAGTGTGGAGTGGCAGGTGTGGAGTGGCAGGTGACAGGTGTGGAGTGGTAGGTGACAGGTGTGGAGTGACAGGTGTGGAGTGACAAGTGTGGAGTGGCAGGTGTGGAGTGACAGGTGTGGAGTGGTAGGTGACAGGTGTGGAGTGACAGGTGTGGAGTGACAGGTGTGGAATGGCAGGTGTGGAGTGGCAGGTGTGGAGTGACAAGTGTAAAGTGGCAGGTAACCGATATAGGATGAACAGGAAGTAAGCTTTACTCACAGGAAGGAGAGTCTACTGCACAAAAGAGGTAAAAGTTCCCCAGATTAAGAGTAGACATAAAAAGAGTGTCATGACCTCTTCTTTAATTATGATTGTTAATTACATGAACATGCAGTCCATGTGGAAGAGCCGGCCCAGCCAGCCAGAGCCGAGGAGTGGGAAAAGACAGGCCAGTGGCACCTCGAGAGGTGTGCCCTTAGTTCTTGTGACTCTGGAAGTACAGTAAGCCCACAGGAGGCACAACTAAAATTTGACCCAACCAAGTAACTCAGCCTCTGACTGGAACGTGTTCTGCCCAGGGCACCAAACTCTAGGGCTCTCTTATTACATGAAGGGACCACAGTACAGTGGTGGAAGTAAATAGTCATTACAGACTGGCCACGGAGCACTCAGTGAACATTTGTCTCTCAAGCCAAGGGGGAAGGGGAGATTAACTTCCAGACTTCGAGAGTGAGTTAGTCTGACCTCAGAAGACTCCTGAGCCAAGGCAGAGGATCCCGTCCTGTCCCTAGCTCACTAAGACCCAGGTACATTGTGGAGCAACCCAAATGCTGTCTGGCATTGTGTTTAGCACGTGAAATGATGCCCTATAAGCCCTTTTATTGTCATTTGAATGTTTTAATTTTTTGAAAATTCTATACATGTGTACTGTGTTTATGTCATTTCAACCCCCAGCTCCCTCCAATTTCTCCTACTCCCCTCCCTCTCAAATTCATGACCTCCTCTTCTTTTATTCCAGTTATTATTGTTACATACATACATATATGCATGCATACATGTATATGCTTATGTTACAAATATGCATGCATACATGTATATGCTTATGTTACATGTATGCATGTATATGCATGTTACATATGTGCATGTGTATATACATATGTTGCGTGTGTGCACGCATATGTGTATATGCATGTTACATGTGTGTGCATGTGTGTATACGCGTTACTTGTATGCATGTATGTGTATATGCATGTTGCATATGTGTGTGTGTGCATATACATGTGCTTGTGTGCGCATGCATATATGTATATGTTACATATGTGCACACATATGTTGTATATGCATACTACATATATGCATGCATATATGTGCCTGTTATATATATGCATGCATAAATGTGTGTGCATATTACACATATGCATACATATATGTTTGTGTTACATACATGCATTTATACATGTATACAACAACCTGTTGCCATGTGTCCATTCATGTTTAGAACTGACCACTTGGTATTGAAACCTATCAGGATGAGAGCAACCATGGAAAAAAACTAATTCTCCCTGTCTTAGTCCTCAATGATTGCCTGTAACTCTCCACTAAGGGGTGGGTCACTGGGGTTGGTCCTTTGAAGGACACACTCCTTCATTCCACACCCTGTTCCTTGCTCCTGGTCCTCTGTGGTATGAGCAGCTCCACAAACACACTCCCATCACCATGAACATGATAGACATGGACCCACGAGCCAAAGGGAATCTTTTCTGCCTTAAAGTGTTTCATGCTAAGTTTGGTCACAGCAATGAAAAGCTAGCATAGCACATTCTGACTTCTGAGTAAGGTAGGAAGCTACTTCTTAGTCCCCACCCCACCCTACCCCCACCTCCACAGCTCAGGGCTGGTGAGGAGACAAATGGCCGAGGACGTGCTGCTTGGTGGTAGATGACAGCCGTGTTGGTCTCCAGTCACATCCTTTGCCTGCGGTTGCACACGTCACCCCCAGTGCACACATTGTCTATTTACAGCTCTAAGGTGGCAGCACAGAAGTCCCCTGGCTCCTGCAGCCCATACCCGTGGTCCTAGCAGGCATCCTGATCACTCTGAGAGGACTCACTGCCCCTTCTGGCCACTCTCCCTAAAGCTGAAATCTGTTTGCACCTCATTATGGGGTGGGGAGCAATCTCACAAAGCAATTTTCTACTAATCATCATCTGCCATTTCCTGCGACAGTTCTGACACTCTGGGATCACAGTTTGATGCTAAGGAAATTGAAAAGCTCTAGAAAGATGTCCGGGATGTTCTTATCCTCTCTTCGGGTTTTCACCTGCAGCTTCGGGCATCTGAACTCAAAGTTGTGCAGCTGCCGGCAGGTTCAGAACATACTAATTATCAATCAGTTTCTCTCCGTCCCAGCCTAAGGACAGGATGCTCTGCACATCTGTGTTTGGCATTTGTATTCAGCAAAGGCACCCATGTGTAGATCCAGAGAAGGTAATCTAACAACCAGTTGAAGACTTATAGTCTAACACACACACACACACACACCCCTAACACAGGAATAAATTCAACAAAATGTCTAAAGCAGACTGAACAGAAACAGTGTAAAGCATGAAGCCTCTAAGGCTAATGGCTCATTCTTTAAGATCCTGTGATCCCTTTGGCAAGCCTAATACACCTTCTGAGTGTGATGGTTTGTATATGCTTGGCCCAGAGAGTGGCACTATTAGAGGAAGTGGCCTTATTGAAGTAGGTGTGTCACTGTGGGTGTGGACTTTAAGACCCTCACCCTAGCTGCCTGGAATCGAGTCTTCCACTAGCCGACTTCAGTTGAATATATAGAACTCTCAGCTCCTCCTGCACCATGCCTGCCTGGACACTGCCCTGCTCCCACCTTGATAATAATGGACTGAACCTCTGAACCTGAAGTCAGCCCCAAATACATGTTGTCCTTTATAAGACTTGCCTTGGTCATGGTATCTGTTCACAGCAGTAACACCCTAAGACACAGAGAAAATGTTCAAAATAATGATTTCCAGTTTAAAACAAAAGAAAGTTAAAAAAAAAAAAACTACTTGTTTAAGCAAAGGGAGAAAGAGACACAAATAACGTCACTGAAACTACATTTAAAGTTGCATTCCTCACAGCCAAAGTCACTCACAGGATTCTCGAAAAGTTTAAAGAAAGCCGCGTTAATGAGAACAGTAAAGCTATCTGGAAAATCTCTTCCTCAAAGGATGCTGCGGAGGATACAGACTATAAGAGGGAGAGAGGATAGAATGTGCCCCTGCTACTGTGCCCTACATTTGGATGCAGCCATGGAGGAGAGGAGGAGCAGCGCTTCCAGACCCAGATGTGTCACCAGTACGAAGGAGCATTGTCCGGTCGCATCTGAACACATTCTGCCCTGAACCAGCCGGCGGAAGCAGACATCTTTGCTCAGGTAATCAGGTAACCGCAGCAACATGAGACAAGAAACGCACCCGGAAATGCCCGGTCTGGCTGTGTCTCCACTAAAGGGCTCCGCCATGCAGTTTTTTCCGGTGTCATTATGGAGTGGTCAAGGTCAGCATTCCAACTCAGCGAGAACTCATAGGACATTACTGTACCTGGGGGAATACAGAAGAATCACTCCTCAGGATCCACCAGGTCCTTGGTCCAGGATCCCTAGCCCTAACCCAAGGCCTTGATGCTCAACTGCCGCATACAAAATGGCGTGGTATTTGCAGGTAACCGCTACACAATCCTCCCAGTCACGGCTTGTTCCTAATGCACTGTGAATGCAATGGAGATGGTGTTAGACTGTATTGCTCAGGCAATAGTGGCAAGGGGCAAAAAACCCAGGCATGTTCCGTTACGTGCAATTTTTTCTATATCTTTTTATGCACCCCTGACTGAATCCAGGAGTACTGAGCCCAAGAACCTGTGCTTCCCAGTATTGGGCACTGGAATAGGTGTTCCCTAGCAAAACAAAGGGAAAACACAGAATTCTGTTATTTCTAGGAGCCTAGTTAAAGGATCTTGGTAAGATTGACTTCGGAACCAGATTCAGTGATCTCGAATGGAATAGAAACCTCATCATTTAAGATTTAAGTTTAAACTGTGTGTAATGGTGCGCGTGCACCTTTAATCCCAGCTCTCTGGAGGCAGAGGCAGGCATATCTGTGAGCTTGAACCCAGCCTGACAGAGTGAATTCCAGGTCAGCCAGAGCTACATGAGACCCTGTCTGAAAGAAAGAACGAAAGAAAGAAAGAACAAAAGAAAGAAAGAGAGAGGGAGGGAGGGAAGGAAGGAAGGAAGGAAGGAAGGAAGGAAGGAAGGAAGGAAGGAAGGAAGGAAGGAAGAGGCGGGGGGAGCCGTGGCTTACCGTGCAGACATGGCCAAGTCCAAGAACCACACCACACACAACCAGTCCCGCAAATGGCACAGAAATGGCATCAAGAAACCCCGGTCACAAAGATACGAATCTCTTAAGGGGGTCGACCCCAAGTTTCTGAGGAACAAGCGCTTTGCCAAGAAGCACAAGAAGAAAGGCCTGACGAAGATGCCGGCCAACAATGCCAAGGCCGTGAGTGCACGAGCAGAGGCCATCAAGGCCCTTGTGAAGCCTCAGGCCGTCAAGCCCAAGATGCCAAAGGGCTCCAGCCGCAAACTCAGCCGTCGGCTTTCATCGCTCACCCCAAGCTTGGGAAGAAGATTCGAAGCTACATGGCCAAGGGTCATAGGCTCTGCCAACCAAAGCCCAAGGTTCAAACCAAGGCAGAAGCCAAAGATCCAGCTAAGGCCCAGGCTTCAGCTCCAGCCCAGGCTCCCAAAAGTGCCCAGGCCCCTGTGAAGGCCCCATAGAAAAGTCCCCTGCCAGTGTGAAGACAGATGGACGGCTGTGACACACCTACCTACACACTATGTACAGATGACCAGTGTCCTGTGCTGTTTACAAATAAACTTGAGACAAGAAAAAAAAAGAAAGAGGGAAAGAAAAGGAAAAAGAAACTAACAAAAGGACTAAAGTTATTTATTATTGTCTTAATTAACAACCTACTGCTCTTTTGTATATTTATTTTATTGCATATGTCTGATTACCTGACATTTTTTTTCTTTTTTCCGGAGCTGGGGACCAAACCCAGGGCCTTGCGTTTGCTAGGCAAGCGCTCTACCACTGAGCTAAATCCTCAACCCCCAACCTGACATTTATATAACTAGTTTTAGTCGTTTCCCCCCTCATTCTCCTCTCTAACGTTTTCTTCCTGTGTGGCCACTGAGTTTAGAGTTGCTTGCTTGAGTGCCGATGGGAGGGTGTTTGCTGGAGCAAGAGAAACATGTCAGCAGATACACCACTGAAGAAAATGGCAGACACACACACACACACACACACACACACACACACACACACACCATGGCAATACTTAGTGCTGCTTTTACATTGTAAGACAAAGTAACGAATGCATTACAATTGGATGGAGTCTAAGAATTCATGTTAATGTCATAGCAGTGTGTGAAGAAATTCCCCCGGACAGCCCACTAAGCGTTAGTGAGCAGCTTGTAAAAGAACCTGGGTCACATGTAAGGAGGCTTGGCTACAGGCTTAGGGATGGTGGCAGGAAACAGAGGACTAGGAGAAAGACTTAGAATTTAAAAGTCTTGTAACATTTTAACCAAAAAGAAGAGGGAGGAGAAGGAGGAGGAGGAAAAGAAGAGAAGGAAGGTATATGATGCGGAAAGAGAGGGAGTATCTTTAATGTCCAAGCACAGAATCTCCACCTCTCAAAAAAACTGACAAAAAGCCAGGCATGGCAGCACAGGCCTTTAATCCCAGCACTCCAGAGGCAGAGGCAGGCAGCTCTCTGAGTTGGAGGCTAGCCTAGTCTACAGAACAAGTTCCAGGACAGTCAGGACTACGCAGAAAAACCCTGTCTTGGAGAAGGAGAAAAAAGAAAAAAGAAAAAGAAGAAAGAAACAAAGAAACAAAGAAATTGACCAGAGATTACCCACAACTGAAGAATATAAAAATTCTAAATTAAAACTACCTCTCCCTCCCTCTGTGCCTGTCTCTGTGCCTCCCTCCGACCCCTGTCCTTTTCTCCCTCTCTATTATCTCTTTCCTTTCTCTAACCCTCTCTTTTTCATATAACTTTTAACTATTTGTTTCATTAATCGAATAAATAAAACTGTATTTTGCACTCTTATATTATTTATTACAAATAAGGGTATTTATTACACTTAAAGATAAAATATGCATAAGAAAGGAAACGAGGAAGAACAAAAAGAAGAGTGGACACCATCCCTGTGTAGAGCCTCAACTGCTGATGCAATTCCTGGAGAGCTTGGAGCCCCGCAGAGGCCAACCCCACAGAGCGCTGCCCCACAGAGTCCCACAGAGCCCCACAGATCCCTGCCCCACAGAGCCCCACAGATCCCTGCAGAGCCTCACAGAGCCCCACCCCACAGAGCCCCACAGAGCCCCACCCCACAGAGCCCCACAGAGCCCTGCCCCACAGAGCCCCACAGATCCCTGCCCCACAGAGCCCCACAGATCCCTACCCCACAGAGCCCCACAGATCCCTGCCCCACAGAGCCCCACAGATCCCTGCAGAGCCTCACAGAGCCCCACCCTACAGAGCCCCACAGAGCCTCACAGAGCCCCACCCCACAGAACATCACTAAGGAAAACTTGTCCTCTCCTTTTCTTTTTTACAATTTGTTACTATGATGATGATGATGATGATGATGATGGGGGTGGTGGTGATGATGATGATGATGATGATGATGTGGAGGAGAGGCTATGTGCACATGAATGCAAGTACCCACACAGGTATCAGATCCCCCTGGAGCTGAGGTTATAAGCAGTTGTTAAGTGCCCTGATATGGATACTGGGACTCAGGACCTCAAGCAGAGCAATAAGTGCTCTTAACCACCCAGCCATGCAGACCTTCCCTTCTCCTTTTCAAAGGCTCTGTTGGCTCATTTTTCTATAGATGCGCTAGCAGCCAAAAGTCACTGTCCCTAGAGAAAGTTTGCTCCCTCTCATCTCTCTTATTCTAACATTTGCTGTGTGTTCCCGGAAGCCCCGAGATTCAGGTACAATCCCTTAGCAACCATCTTGTTTGGATTTCCTTTGTCCTTGGTCCAGAGCCAGATACATATTCTTTAAGTGGGCTGTACATTGACGTGTCCTGTGTTGCTTTTCCTTTTTCTTCTCTTTTACAGTGCTAGGGAGGGAACCCAAACTTCTTGCTCGAGCTCCACTCTACCACTGAGCTGCAGTCTAAGCCCAGACCTTGTGTGGTCTCAATCCAGTTCCCATTCAAATGCCCAGAGGAAGGTGTTCCTATCCAAAGCCTTAGACTGCCTCAAAACCTGGACAGAAAAATCATCTAAGGCATCAAACACATAAAAATCAGTCAAGAGAAAAAAAAGAAGAAAGAAAAAGAGAAAAAAAAAAATCAGTCAAGAAGAACCGTCTGATCTTTCTTAAATGTGTAACCAGCCTAGTAAGTAAATTATTTCTCTTCTGCTTGAGAAACCTCATTAGTTTATCTGAGGCTACACACTCGGGTTTTTTGGTTTTTTGTTTTGTTCTGTTTTTGTTTTTGTTTTTGTTTTTTGTTTTGTTTTGTTTTGTTTAAATAAATAAGCCCCAAGGTCACATTTTCTCAGCCAGTTCGCAAATCTGCCCCGGGGGATGTTGGGAAAGCTGCACCAAGGGAAAGTGGGGGAGGGGCAGTGGTGCCTTAATTAGGGTTCAGGCAGAGGTGTGATTGCTTGGTAGACATTGGTTTTGCTTTCCCAGCACATCGACTGCTGTGGCCTGGATCCTCCTGGGTCTGGAGCCCGCTGCCCTCTGCCAATTGGCTAGGCCATTGCAAGCTTTCATGTCAGGTTTTCCGTTTGTGCTGCTGTGCACCGTTCTAGGATTTTGGTCTTTAAACTGCTCCACACAGATACGGTTTTGAGTTTTGTTTGTTTGTTTGTTTGTTTTTGTTTGTTCGTTTTTCTTCTTGCTTTTTTTTCTATATTTCAGAAGTTAAACCTGAGAAGTTTCTCTTGTTATATTTCCAAAACCTGTTTTGGATTGCCAAAAGCTTTCCTTACAGAACTTAGAAGCGAGGGACTTTTGTTTATAACTTAGAACATATCCAGCAGAATCCCAGGGCACTGGCTCCTCCCTGGGGAGACCAAACCCCCTGTTAAAGGAGGTAGGATCAGCCTAGGCTGCTCACGTCTTCCTGGATTCCTGAGTGTCTGTAGATTACACATTGTCACTGAACAAGTCCCGTTTCGCCCTCTGCCCAGGGCGCCATTCAGTTGTGTGTGGAAGGGATTTATTCATAAAGCAAGGAACACGGAAGTGGGGAGACCTAGGCGTTGAGGCTGGAGAGATGGCTCACTGGTTAGGAATAAAAACTGCTCTTATTAAGGGCCTGGATTCAGTTCCCAGCACCTGTCCACATCCGGCAGCTCCCACCTGCCCTCAACTCCAGCTCCTCCGGGAGGTTGGGAGGGATTGGACATCTCCGTGCCGTCACATACATACACAATTTAAAATGAAATAAATCTAGAAAGAAAGCAGTAACGTTAGCATGGCATGGGAGCAGGGTGCTGGGCCCCCAACATCAAAAGGTCATCCATCAGATATCTGCAAGGCTAGAATGAAGAGTCAGTGTTTTCAATAAAGACACTGGCCTGTAAGTTGCGGAACAGTAACCTAGGCAACCATTGTCAGGGGAACATTGTAACTGGTAGAGATGCTATCTGCAGCCGAACTGGTGGGAGACTGACAATGTGTAGCTCAGCTTGTGTGACTTTTAGAAGTGGTGACTTTTAAAGGCAACAAAAATGTAGTGAATAAAAGCCAGCAGCCAGGGAGCTGGTTCAGGGTCTCACTGGGCCCACTTCCGGGGCCTGACACCCTGTAAATGCTGCGCACGCGCGTGGTCGCGCCCTGTGTTGTTTAGGGAATGAGGAAGAGAAAGATGTAAGTCAGGTTCAGAACAAAGGTGAGTTTTTTTTTTTTTCTGTCAGAACTTAGCATTGCTTTAATTCCTCAGCGCGGAGTCTGCTGGTGGGAAGAACCAGCTGTACCTTTATTTACTTCTAATATATATGAAAATAATTTAGATAAGCTTAAATTGGCTTGGGCCAAGCATAACCTCCTCACTTGGTGGGGGATGGGGGGCGGGGGATGTTCTGAGGCAGGAGGAAGGTGAGTTCAAAGCAGCCTGGACTATGCAGAGAACTTTAGGTGAGTCTGAAATACCCAGAGCGTCCAGTTTTAGTCTGCAGTACTTCCATTAAAATGCACATCGAGAAGTAGAAAGATGGTTCAGTGGTTAGGAGCACTGGTTGCTCTTCCACAGGACCGGGATTCAATCCCAGCAAATGCAGTGGCTCATGACCACCTATAACGCCAGCCCAGAGCATCTAATGCCCTCTTCTGCCCTTCTTGGGCACTGTATGCACATGGTACATGGATATACAAGCAGGCAAACACCCGTACACATTTAAGAATAAAACAAAGAAAAGCTATACATCAGATGTATGTGGAAAAAACCTCTCATTGACTATTAATAACCCACCCATGAACAATCTATTATATAACACTGCAATTGTTTGCTGCTGTGAAAAATTTCTCCATACAAAATAACACATTTTGCTGGTGTAATACATACTTCTTGGCCTCCACAAGTCTGCGGATTCAATTTAAAAAAATAATAATAATACTGATAATACTGAAAAGGTAATACATAGTGGGGTTTGCTTGAAGGTTTTTAAACACATATTTTTTTAATATTTTAAACTCTAGTATGATGGCTCACACCTTTAACCCCAGCAACAGGGAAGCAGTGGCAGGCAATCTCCGAGAGTTAAAGACCAGCCTGGTCTACATGATAAGTTCCAGGCTAGCCAGGGCTACGTACTGAGATCCTAACTCAAAAAAAGAAGTTTAAAATTCTACATAAAATATTATATTAATTTATAACTCAGAATGTCTTTGATTTGTAATGCATTCATTCTCATGAAACCCATCATAAATTGTCAGTATCTTGAGTTGAAATGAGAACAGCGTCCTACCTTATCAAACAAGGCAGCTTAGTGAAACAGCACACTCTACAGTGTGTCGATGTTTTTCCTGTGGTCACTGGGTGTACTGACTGGTTTTGTGTGTCAACTTTACACAAGTTGAGTTATCACAGAGAAAGGAGCCTCCCTTAAGGAAATGCCTCCATGAGATCCAGCCGTAAGGCATTTTCTCCATTAGTGATCAAAGGGGGAAGACCCAGCCCATGGTGAGTGGTGCGGTCCCTGGGCTGGTGGTCTTGGGTTCTATAAGAAAGCAAGCTGAGCAAGCCAGGGGAAGCAAGCCAGTAAGTAACATCACTCCATGGCCTCTGCATCAGCTCCTGTTTCCTGCCCTGTGTGAGTTCCAGTCCTGACTTCCTTTGGTGATGAACAGCCATGTGGAAGTGTAAGCTGAATAAACCCTTTCCTCCTCAACTTGCTTCTTGGTCCTGATGTTTGTGCAGGAATAGGACCCCTGACTAAGACACTGGGTAAGAGGGAACTGACTCAGTGTGCTGCCCATTATCACAAGAGAGGTCAGAGTGTGCAGAGCTGCCACCTGAAAGGTCAAAAGTCAAAGACGGCACCTACCAACTAATCGTTTTCAGGGGGTCAAACCAGCAGCTGGGGACCACCTGGATATTGTCTTCAAGTTAGCAGGCATACTAATTTGTCCTGTTTGCATGTTTTTAATTGCACATGTGTGGTGTGTATATAGTACACACATGTGAGTGTGTGAGTATGTGCACTTTTGCATGCATAGGCGTGTAGCAATTATCTACAAATTTAAATAGGCCATCCTGTAGGGAAAGGACTCACAAGTTTCTAGAAGTTTCTGAAACTGACCAAATTCTCAAGTCCCTGCCCCCCTGAGGTTATATAAGAAATGAGGAGGGAGCCCCTCCTACCTACTGAGACACCTACAATCACACAGAAAGCTCCAGGAGTCTGGCCTTCATGGGTTGGCACCCAGTGATGGGCTTTTACTGATGAGGTGTCTCTAAGTCATCTCTCCTCCCTTAAGCAACCCCCAATAAACTCACTGGTCCACAAAACCAGCCTTGGGGAGTAATGTCGGTCAATTCCCTGTCTGAGGTGAGGAGACATCTGTTCACGTCTCTCTGGGAATGATGTCAGCAAGAGTCCGGGGAAGTTAGTCCATTTAAGAGCTTCCCAGCCCACATCCTGAGACCACTGGCTCACCCTTGGTTCCCAGGCTCCACCTGCCTCTGTGCCTGGAGGCCGGAGTTCCAGCACACACAGCTATGCCTGGTTTTCTGTGTGGATGCAGGGGCCTCAGATTCTCGCATTTGTATGGCAAATGCTCCCATCCATCAACCTGTCCTCCCCAGCCACTACCGAGATCAGAGAGCAAAAACCCAAACCACAAGCGATGGAACTGTTCGATCACCAACTAAATCTTTAGCGGACAGAAGTAAACCTTGACGTTGAAGTGGATTGGCTGACTCACCTATAAGGAGGTCAGATCCATGTCCCTGTGCCAATATCACCCTAGATAAAACCCCATTCTAAGCAACATGAAGCAGGAAACGATCATTTGCCTTCTGGGTTTCCAAGATTCTGATTTTTTTTTTTTTTTTTTTTTTTTTTTTTTTTTTTTTTTTTTGGAGAGGGTTGGAGGAGGGAAGACAGGGAGTTGAGACAGGGTTTCTCTGTGTAGCCCTGCCTGTCCTGGAACTCAGTCTGATGTATTAATAAAAGGATGGGGGATATGTTCTATGGAGGTCTGAGGAAAGGGGTGCCTCAGTGGGCCCATCCCTTCCCCCTGAGGGACCAGCCACACGATGGTAGAGTATAGAATAGAGTTTATTCAGGGGATGGGGAAGGGAGTTGAGAGGGTAGTAGAGACAAAGAAAGGGAGAGAGAGAGAGAGAGAGAGAGAGAGAGAGAGAGAGAGAGAGAGAGAGAGAGGGAGAGAGAGGCTGGCCATGAGCACATGGAGAGAAAGGGGGAGGGGAATGGGGAGAGAAGGAACAAAGGGGGAAGAGGGTAAGAGCAAGAGAGAGAGGGAACAAGTGGGAGCAAGAGAGAGCAAGAGAGTGAAGAGGGGGCAAGCAGCCCCTTTAATACTGTCAGGCTAACCTGACTGTTGCCAGGTAACTGTGGGGTGGAGCACACCTAGCTGTTGCCAGGTAACCGTGGGAGTGGAGCTTAGAGAGAATGCTAACACACTCTGTAGACCAGGCTGGCCTCAAATTTGGAGATCCACCTGCCTCTGCCTCCCTAGTGCTGGGATTAAAGGCGTACAGCGCAGAGCCAGCTACAGAGAGTTTTTCTGTGTTGTTTTGGCTGACCTGGAACTCATGCCGTACAGCGATCTGATCTAGAAGTCAGAGATCGTTCTGAGAGCTAGGTTTAATGGCAAAGCCACCATGCCTGGGCAGATATTGGTTTATCTGAGCGTAGTTTTGGGTTTCTGCTCCGTGTAACTAGAGAGAATCCATACATATTTCGTTACTGCTCTTGTTTTTCATACATTTTTATCGTGTTCTCCCCTCCCCCAGCTCCTCCTAGCTTCTCCCCCTTCAGAGGGCACACAGACCCTTAAAGCCAGAAGAAAGTCTTCACAGCCAACAGCAGCTGCACAGGGAACTTGCCCAAATCCTACAGCCCTTAATGTTCTTGGCTTTTAAGCACAAAAACCCATGTCGTAGATTGACACATTTCAGTTAACAAGACACTTATCAAAAAGCAGAACTAGAAAAAAAAATCAAGGTTAGTACATTTAAGGACTTTCCCAGCCACCTATTGGGACACTGGCTTAGGTTTTGTTCCTGTTTCTGCAGGCATTGCCGCCACACGCCGGGTTCCAAGGCCGAATGGGCTTCTATCGTGGCGTCACTTGATCTGGGGCTAAGGTCTGGGGCTGTCGCAGTATTTAACAGGCGGTGAATGTGCCTAGGCGATAGAACAGGCTGCAACAGCAGAGTCACGGATCTTCCAAAGACACCAGCGCTGTTCATTTTACACATTTGAAATTTGTCAGCAAACACTGCAGCAAAAGCTCCGCGCGATCGATCGAATGCTTTACCGGAAGGCAGGCACCGGCTTTGCGACCAGTAAAAATCGGTGTGTTTTTAAAAGTGCGATGTGGTTGAATCTCCGAGAGAGAGAGAGAGAGAGAGAGAGAGAGAGAGAGAGAGAGAGAGAGAGAGAGAGAGAGAGAGAGAGAGAGAGAGAGAGAGAGAGAGAGAGAGAGAGAGAGAGAGAGAGAGAGACAGAGAGACAGAGAGACAGAGAGAGAGACAGAGACAGAGAGAGAGACAGAGAGAGAGAGAGACAGAGAGAGAGAGAGAGACAGAGAACGAACAGGTTCCATGGGAACTCAGTGAACCCATGTGAAAATCTCCGGAAGTATACAATGGGAGGCACATTCTAGAGATAAGCCCAAAGTGTTACTTTTTAAACTCCTACTTTCAACTGAATGTGCTCAACACTAACTTGGAACCATTTTTTAAGAAAAAATAAAATTCCTGTCATAAGCAGAAATTTGCAACAAGAGATGTCTGATTCACTAAGGTCTTTAAAAGTGTCACAAAGGGGCTGGAGAGATGGCTCAGTGGTTAAGAGCACTGACTGCTCTTCCAGAGGTCCTGAGTTCAATTCCCAGCAACTGCATGGTGGCTCACAACCATCTGTAATGAGATCTGATGCCCTTTTCTGGTGTGCATGAAGTCAGCTACAGCTATAAAAGTAAATAAACAAATCTTTAAAAGCATCATGGAGATTGGGAGGTTGCTTGAGGGAAAATGATGGTTGATTTGTTGTCTGTTTGAATTAAGATTCCTTTTTTCTTTTTGATTTTTATTTATTTTTTGTATGTTTATGAACACACTGTGGCTGTCTTCAAACACACCAGAAGAGGGCATTGGATCCCATTACAGATGGTTGTGAGGCACCATGTGGTTGCTAGGAATTGAACTCAGGATCTCTGGAAGAGCAGTCAGTGCTCTGAACTGCTGAGCCATCTCTCCAGCCTGATGATCTGGTTTTTAATATGTGATATTCAGGGGGATCAAATTGCAGTGTTTTCCTACACTGGGACAACAAACAGTGAAAAAGAAGGATGCTCTCATGGGTCTCACAACAGACAACCGAACACTAAATTTCAAAGTTCGCTTAATTTTTTTTTTATGTGACTATCCCTAAAAGCAAACTTCGTGATGTTGACAGAACCATAGACTAGAGAATATGTTAATCATTAATTTTGGTAACCAATGAAGATCTGCAGTTGAGCTCTGCTGATGAGCACATTGAGACATTTTAAACCCGTGGAAGAGGAAGGCGGTGAACTATTGAACTAAGTAGATTTCTTTATAATACATCGTATCAGCCTGGCTGGAAGTGCCGTGCATCTGTGACAGCAATTCTTGAGTCTTGAGTTGCGAATCAGAATATCTCCATAGCCTTCATGATAAGTTAACTCCTCCAGTTCCAGTCCTCTGTAGAGAATACAGCTTCTCAAGATAAAGCCTTTTTAAAGTTACTGGAGGTCTACAACGGTCTACACAGCAGAGTCCTGGGATAACAACGCACTGCTCCGAAGACTTTCGATGTCAATGACTTGGTCCTTCTAACTGAAGTGATACAAACTTTCGTAACTATCTCCTGTATCCAAAGAGACTGGAGCTTTCACTAACCCTGACAGCTGTTAGTAATGCAGCTCGAGGTCACTTAAGACTTAGCCGGAAGCCCTTCTGTGTACTCAGCCTGTTTGTTTAACCTCCTTAAAAGAACAAGGTCACAACCAACCTCTTGCCTCGGACAAACACTCAGCTTTCCCAACCTCAGCTAATATATACCTTCCATCTTAAATTATGTGTTCTTTCTTGCCTCGAGCCAGAGAGTGATGGGTGTGTGTGTGTGTGTGTGTGTGTGTGTGTGTGTGTGTGTGTGTGTGTGTGTGTTACAGTACTCATTTGCTGAAAACAGCAAGCAGGCCAGAAGCAACCTGTCACAACCAATATTTACCGTAGATGTTGGAAACAACATATGGATATCGCTTGGTGATGGTGTGTTTGTGGTTCTGAATACATTGAGGTCACTTGGGGTCAGTTAGAGAGTATAACTCTCTTTTTTCTTGTAAAACCCTGTTAAGGATTTCTGTACAGTACCCTCACATTCTTTCCTCCATGCCGTTCAATAAATACAGAGCAAAGCCCTGTGTCAGGAACAAACACAGGCAATAGGGACAGTTCAGACACCCAACCGACAGACTACAGACAAATCAGTAACCACAAACTGAGACCAACAGAAGAAACGTGGCTAGTTCAAACCTGGGCTCATTCTCAGTCAAATGAATCCAAGGGACAATGCTCTATTTCCTTTCCTTAGTGCAACACCAAAAATTCTGGTGCCTCTGAGGCTATCTTTAATGCACTTGATTCGTCCAATGAATGGCACTGGGTTTGAGTTGTGTATTGTATTTCTCAATTTAAGCTGCATAACTTTTTACTTTTCTACTCTTGTTAAAAGTATGCTTGGGATTTTGTTTGTTTGTCTGTCTATTCGTTAGCAGATGGAATCCAGGTCTTGCCTGTGGAGATCAGTACTATAATGAGCACAGGAGTGCCAAGGACCAGCCTTAGCTTGGAAAGGGCTTCTGAGGAAGGGGTGTTCGGGAGCAGCAAAAGCAACCACTTGAAATCAAATCATGGGGTACAAGCTGACAGCGTTGTGTTCTACAGAGACAGCTGTCTCTGGAGATCTCCTGACAGCGCATTCTGATAGGTTAGGTCTTGAAGACCAAAACCCGACCAGTCTTTTATTTCTTTTATTTACCTATCAATTCAGTAATTTACTCTAGGCCCCCTTCTGGTTATCCCATGAATCAGTATTCCTCGATTCTTAGAAAGAGAGTAAACAAGCGCTTTTTTTTTTTCAACATTACAAATGAATTCAGAGATCTGTCTGCCTTGGTCAGTGCAAACAATAAGCTAGCTGGGTGGGATCCTTCCTGAGACTACCATTCCCACCACACCTGGGCCCAGGCTGACTTGAATTTAGGAATCTGCCTGCCTTTGTATCTTTCCAGCAACCTGACTCAAAGTGCAGCTGCCTCTGTCCTATCTCTGATTCTACTCCAACAGGGCCACACCCTCTAATAGTGTCACTCCCTGGGCTAAGCATATACAAACCATCTCATGGTCTTAAAAAGCAAAGAGGAGACCTACTGGGAAAAATACCCAACACCCACTTCTCTACCACTTGTTACAGTTGGGTAACCCACTTGAATCAGCTGCAGACCATCTGGGCTGCACAAAAGCCCCATGAGGAACCGATGGAACGAGATGGAGCTCACACTTGCTCCAGGGTTTGTCTTTGACCACAGTGCTCATCACTGCTGCTTCTGATTGACTCTCTTGGCCAAGCAATTAAAAGCAGCTGTGAATAGCCACTGCATAGGATCAATACAGGAATCAATTCCTACATCTCCAGGTTCTAAGTGCCCAGGTGCTAAGCAGGTGCCCTTGATGAGCAGCCCACATGTCTGAGAAGGCCTGGATGTGTGTGTGTGTGTGTGTGTGTGTGTGTGTGTGTGTGTGTGTGTGTATGCTGTGACTCTATGCATAAGTGTACCTGTGACTCTGTGTATGCCTGTGCGTGTATGTATGCATGTGTGTGCACATGTGTGTATGTTATGTACCTGTGACTCTGTGTGTGCCTGTGCTTGTGTGTTTGCATTTGTGTGCACATGTGTGTGTGTACCTGTGACTCTGTGTATGCCTGTGCATGTCCATGTGTGTATGTGTTTTTGTGTGTATATATTTGTACATGTGTCTGTATGTGTGTATGACCATGTATGTGCACTTGTTCATGCCTGCACATGAGGACAGAAGTCTTTATTGCTCTCCACGTTTTCCAAGACAGTATCTCTTGCTGCTCCTGTAATTTGCCATTTTGGCTAACCTGGCTGGCCAGTGAGACCTTGAATCTGCCTGTTTCCCCCCTTCTCTCCACTAAACGCTGGGGTTCCAGGTGATCGCTAGCTGGCCTGGCTTTATATGAATACTGGGGGTCCCCAAGTCAGAGATTCTGAAACTGTTAAGAAGCAAGACCTCAGCAGGCTGCCGTCCCTGTGGGTGAAGGAGCCGGAGACCAAGGCAAGACCAAGAGCATCTGAAGCTGCTGAGGCAGTGCACAGTCCAACCCTCCGAGCCAGAAGAGCAGGCTCCTCCCACCGGGTGGTCAGGTCTTTACAGGCCCAGTCCCTTCATGGCTCAGCAAACCTTTGCTGGGGGCACTCCCCATGAAAATAAAAGTAACACAGGTCGATCCTGGAGTGAGGGACCCAGGTCATGTTCAAAGTTGTGGCAGACATAGATTTATGGTGCCTCGTAGAAGGACAGGGTCCTGTTAAATCCCAGGAGCCATTGAGCCTGAACATGGATTGTTGAGACCAGGGTGGATCACCCTGGCGCAGACTTAAGGAAGGTTTTTATGGCTCTGGAGACAGGCGTGTGTTATTCACTGAGAAATACATTTTATCTCATTTAGCTTCCTAACCGTAGTCAGAGCCAAGAAACTGGAGAGGTCATGAGGAGATGCGGACTAAGGTTTCCACTTCCTCAGAAGGATGAGTGACGCCCTGTGGGTGGACATCGCCTTGGCCGGGTGTGAGTAGAACTGTGGGATTCAGAACGTCACAACCGTAGATAAGATGGGAAGACTGCAGGCAAGATGAAGGGCCCTCCTCCATGACCCCTACCCCTTGGTGGGAATAAAAATGGAGGTTCAGCCTCCAGACAGATGCCAAGATGTCCACCGGGTTACTCTAAAGCCAGAGGGGACAGTTTATGTAGAGAATGAAATGGAGAGAGGAAAGAGAGAAAGAGGAAGAGTGGGTAAGGGGTCTGTTGTTGTTTTAAAGTATGTGTGACATAGAGAAACAGGCAGCCAGAGACAGAGAAACAGACAGAGGAATGGGAGCAAGAGACAGAGAAACAGAGAGAAAGTGAGAGACAGACAGAGAGACAGAGAGACAGAGAGAATAGAAACCACAGCCCCATGAGCAGCAAACAATTTTTTTCTGAATAAAAGGATGAGACACAGTAGGGAGCGGTAACTACATGCTTTGCAGCTGAAATTGAAATTCAGGCAAAAGTGTGTATTGTTTGGGTAATGGAGTGGCGTGGGCTAGCACGCACTGCACAAGCCACAAACCACATCCCAGGCAGCCTGGCCTGCCCTACAGCTGCCTGTCTGAAAGGCTCTTTGTTACCTGGAGAACAGCTACTTCCCACCATTAACACCAGCTAACATTGGCAGTGTTAAAACCCATCACGGTGGGCTTAATCTTCAAGTCTGAATAGCTCGCCCTACAGAGAGAGAAGAAACATTTGAGTTGTTTTCTTGCCAGCATGACCATCCGTGAAGACGTCCAGAAGCATCTTTGGAAAATGGTGACAGAAAACACCGTCTCCGTGGGGTGCAAAGCTGTTGAGAGGCGTCACGTCTTCCACACTTTGCTGGGTACTTGAGGTAGATGCCCAGGGCTGCCTCACCTCACATTACTGTTACGTCTCCAACACTGCTTCTCTCTGTGTCTGAGCAACTTGAAGTCTCTCCTTTCTAAACTCCTAAGTGCTGTATAAATATATATAAATGTATAACTCCAAAGGGAAGGGGTGGCAACTCTCCCATAGCTAGGACTTTTTTGTTTCTTTTCTTTTCTTTTCTTTTCTTTTCTTTTTAGAAATAGATGGACTGAAAATGCGGCATTAGTGAACTTTTAAAATTCACCAGTGAAATACAGCCCTCAAAGTCCTTAGGTTGGAGGTGAGGAGGATGGGGCATTGTGTAGTATGTAAGAGGATTTAAGGGTGGGAAGTTGCCTTCCCCACCCCCCACACACATATGTAGCAGATGTGCAGCTTGGGCTTCATGTGTGTCCCCTAACAACTAGAGTAGGGGCTGTCCCTGACTCTGCTGCCTGCCTGTGGATCCTGTTCCCCAAACTGGGCCACCTTGTCTGGCCTCAGTGGGAGAGGATGTGCGCCTAGTCCTGCAGTGACTGATGTGCAGTGGGGTGGGGGGGTCATACCCAGTTGGGGATCCCCCTTCTCAGAACAGAAGAGGGAAAAGGGGAGAGGAGCTTTGAGAAGGGGGATACTTGAGGGGGGCTGATATTGGAATGTAAAGTAAATAATTAATTAAAACAAGAGAAATGGGAAGTTGGGGTTACAGAGACAGCTCTGCCAGTAAAGTGTATGCCACACAGGCATGAGTCAGATCACAAGTGCCCATTGGGCACTGTAACCCCAACAGTTTGAGATAGGCAAGCACTGGCTGACCAGCCAGACTCAGTCTGTGAGCTCCAAGTCCAGCATGTGACATCAACCTCGGGCCTCCACCCCAGAACCCCAGGGAAGGGAAATGTGAGTGCTGCCCCAGAGCCAGTGGGTCAGACCGACGAGAACACCACCACCGTGTGTCAGCTTAGGCCTTGTCCAAGAGAACCATTAGGAGGGGCACTGAGCATGGGCAAAGCACGGGCAAAGAGTCAGAATTACCATTCCTGCTTAGGGAACTGCCAACAAGAGATGGCTATGGGCATGGAGGGCAGGCAGAACATAGGCAAGAAAGTCATACAAACCTTCCTCAAAGAAAGGATCCATTTTGGGCTGGAGAGATGTCTCAGTGGTTAAGAGCAGACAGTGCTCTTCCAGAGGTCCTGAGTTCAAATCCCAGCAACCACATGGTGTCTCACAGCCATCTGTAATGGGATCTGGCGCCCTCTTCTCTTCTGGTGCCTGAAGACAGCTACAGTGTACTTATAGATAATAAATAAATAAATATTTAAAAAGCAAGAAAAAGGATTCGTTTATCTTCCAGGACTATGGAGAAAGGAGGCAACAAGCCCCAGTAGCAGCTGAATTCTAATGTCTTTCTCTTCTTCCCACTACCCATTACACCTGCCAGCCCCTGAGTGACCAGAGCTGCGGCTGGTGAACTGCAGGAGACTAGGAAGCTGTGGGGTGGAGAAAGAAAGGGACCCGTTTTCCAGCCTCCTCTCTGCAGCTGCTCCTGCCCTGACTCTCGGGGAAATGCCCTGTGCAGATTTGCACTTAGATTATTGCAGGGGAGTAGAAAGGCCTCTGCACTGAGACCATTTGTATTCAGAATGATCTGAAGGTTGTTGAAAGTCTTAGGTTTCCTCGCACGGAGACATGAGCAACAAGCCCCCCTCCCCCACCCCCACCCCCACCCCAATGAATTTAAAAGAATATCGAACACAGGGACTGGAGAGGTGGCTCAGCAGTTAAAAGCGTTTGCTGCTCTTGCAGGAGACCGAGGTTCAGTTCCCAGCACCCACATGATTTATCACAATCACCTGTAACTCTGGGTCAACTGATCCCTTCTGGCCTCTGTAGGCGCCTGCACACATGTGTTGCATGTACATACACTCAAGTACTTACATAAACATAAAGTAAATCCTTTTTTAAGCGAAATGAAGTGATTCCATGGTGACAGCTGCTGTCTGTTCATGTCTGTTCATGTCAGACAAGTGTTCATGTCTGTTGCAATGAAAGCTGCTCGCACAGCGGGTGGAGAAGGCTCTGCAATGCGGGCTTATGTTGTTTGACTCTCACCATCACCTCAGCAAGGGAGCACACAGCCTCCAGTTACCTTGGGAAGAGAAGAGACATAAGATTCAAAGGATGACAGTCATTATTTGAAACTGGGGTCAAATTCATTATTATGACACTGATTGTCGTGTCTCCGAGTGTATCAGCCACCTTTTGTCGTTGTGAGAAAACATCGAAAGCAACTTCTGGAAGAGTTTCTCCATAGAGAGTTCGCCCTCTGAGGGAGGCATGGCAGTGGGAAGCCGGAGCAGGAAGGCTGGAGATCACATTTTCAGTCACAAACAGGAGGCAGAAAACACAGTGGGCAACACTCAGGAAGTGGGGCAAGACTATACATTCTCCAAGTCTGACCCCAGTGACCCACTTCCTCCAGGAAGGCTCCCCATCCTAAAAGTTCCGTCATCACCTCTTCAAACAGCACCCACAGCAGGGACCGTGAGTTCAAACGCACCAGCCTGTGGGGACGCTGCTCACCCAAACCACCGCACCGTGTACAATACTCGGTTCACCACAGATAGATAAAGTTGTCTCCCAATGCGACACACATTAGCTAGTTGACAAAAGTGCTTACGTAAAAGAAAGAGCTATCCAACAAAAATACAAGTGCAGCCAAGAAACAGCTGCTTGGTAATTCTGCAGGTGAAATGCTAACTCTCCTTGAGCAGAGTCATAGAAGAATTAGCTAAGTTAGTGCAAGGTGGGCCCACCGCTGTTCAGAAACTCCTGGTGTGCAGCCAGAGAAAGACCTTGGTGGTAAGCCTACTTCCTTCGTGAAGAGAGAAAGACAAGACATCTGAAGACAAAGAACAAAGATGACTCAGAGGGAATGGTGCCAACAAAACCTTTAGGAGCTGATGGACTTTGGGAGCTACTTCAAGACATAGAGAGCACAGAGCATCGAATGCTGGAAGCTGTACTAGAAGGTTCTGTGTGTCAACTTGACACGAGCTGGAGTTATCACAGAGAAAGGACCCTCCCTTGAGGAAATGCCTCCATGAGATCCTGCTCCACGCTGTAAGACATTTTCTCAATTAGTGTTCAAGGGAGGAGGACCCAGCCCACTGTGGGTGGATCCTTGGGCTGACAGTCTTGGGTTCTATAAGAGAGCAAGCTGAGCAAGCCAGGGGAAGCAAGCCAGTGAGTAAATCCCTCCATGGCCTCTGCATCATCTCCTGCTTCCTGCCCTGCTTGAGTTCCTGTCCTGACTTCCTTTGGTGATGAACAGCAACGTGGAAGTGTAAGCTGAATAAACCCTTTCCTCCCCGACTTGCTTCTTGGTCATGATGTTTGGTCAGGAATAGAAACCCTGACTAAGACAGAAGCTGGCCCAACTTAAGAAAAGAATACAACAATTCCCAATCTAAAAAGAACAAAATAAAAATGAACTACTACTGATCCAGTGATCCCATGTGAGTCAGCTTTCTGTCACTATAACCAATACCAGAGACTATCAGTTCACAGGAGGGAAGGTTTGGTTTAGCGCACAGTTTCGGGGCTTTACTCCATGACCAATCACCTCAAAGTTTTGGTCATGATCGAGAAATTGATGAAAGGGGTGGAGATCCCAACCTCCTCCTTTGAAGGCATGCCCTTGACAACCTAACTGCCTCATCCCTTTCTTTTTTCTTGAGAGAGGGTCTTATTATATAGCACAGGCTAGCCCTGAACTTACAGAGATTCACCAGCCTTTGCTTCTACCTTTCCTACAGAGCAGACTCTGGGTTCTGGTCTCACTCTTCTGGATCAGGCCTCATCCATGTGGGTTAAGGAGCTATGGACCGGAGGCCCTTTAAAATGACAGGGGAATATTCATAAGGCAGGATATGAGAGGACCCCTTTTATTACACAGTCTGGGCTTAAGAGCAAGCACCTTTATTTATACAGTTATCTGTGACGACTTCATTCACTCACCCATTCACTGACTCATTCATTCATTCATTCATTCATTCATTCATTCATTCATCCATCCATCCCTGTAATACTGGCTTGCTGGTGTGTGCCGAAGCTGTAGGTGCTGGAGCACCCTGGAGTGACTTGATAGTTGGTTTAAAGCTGCAAACAGGGCTGGAGAGATGGCTCAGTGGTTAAGAGCACAGACTGCTCTTCCAGAGGTCCTGAGTTCAATTCCCAGCAACTACATGGTGGCTCACAACCATCTGTAATGAGATCTGATGCCCTCTTCTGGTGTGTCTGAAGACAGCTACAGTGTACACATATACATGAAAAATAAATAAATAGATCTTTAAAAGAAAAAGCTGCAAACAAACATGGGACCATGGCCCTGTGGACTTGTTTCCAAACTCCCCATTTAAGACATTCACTACTCTAGTAAATTACAGGCCTACCTTACCGGGAAGAGAGTATTTTGGAACCAGAGTCTCTAACCTCACACGTCCACGGCAGTCACCTATTAGGAACCAGCTGAATTCCTTGCATTTATATCTCCTTTGGATCTGCCTCAGGCTGTGTGGAGAATTGCTTTGTCGTTCGTTTGTATTGACGTTTTGTGCAACAATGATACATGAAAAGAATCTTTTCATTCCCATGGGAGCCTCTAGGTCCCACCCCCAGTACCTCCAGGAAAAAAAGAAAGATGATGTAGGGTGGGCTATAACATTCTTAGAATCCCGATTGTGATTACTGTTGCAAAATAATGTTGTCAATTTTGCATCCATAGCAAGACAAACGCATGCGCTATGTATTAGTAAAGCTAGTTCTAAATACGGCTGAAATTTGGTGAGGAGCGTGATCATTCTTCGCAGGCTCGCCAGCTGCTATCATGTTTAGAACCCTGTGTTCTGAGGTGCTCAAGTTCACACGGAGGAATTTGCTAAATAAATCCCTGGCAGGCTTCTGTAGCCGTAAATACTTTCAAGTAGAAACGGCAAAATGACCCACCCACGTCAATACCTAAACCTTCGGAGTTTAGGTCGCTTGTCCTCTGAAGTTTTACCTGCTGGCTTCCTCTAAGGTGCATGTCACTTACTGAGTTTTACGGACTGTAACTCAAGAGTCTGAGGAAGACAGCAACCCAGTTAATTTAGCCGATTCTTCGGGGCCCCACACAGAAAAAGTGCACGCAGAGCCACGGCCCTGCAGGGTGCGTGGGCTTTCTCCAGAGTGGCGTTCACACCCTAACCCCGCGTGAGCCAGATCGTGGACCCTTGGCACCCAGAACACCCTAAATTCCAGACAATGATCACAGGCTATAAGCACTTTGAGACACGTCCCTGGGACGGGCTGTTAAAAAGAAGTGTGTAGTTCTTGGGAACAGTGCACGGTGAGGGTAAACCACTAGTGAAAGTGCGCGGGGGAGGGTGGGTCGAGGGGACGGGGGTGACTGAGAGAGACCCACACACTCATACACCCCGCGGATCGGAGCGCGCGGATCAGTCCTCCGGCCGGCAGGGTGCGCACTCCGGTCCCGCGTGGCTCCGCGCCTGCGCTTCCTGCCCCTCCCGGTCCGGGATGCTGCTGCCGCTGCTGCGGAGGAGCTGCTTCCCTTCCTCGACTCCCGGCGGCGGCGGCGGCAGCGGCGGCGGCGCGGAGCAGGTGGAGGTGCGGGGCCAGGGGGCGCGCGGACGGCGGCCCGAGCGCGAGCCGTATGCGTGCATGGATCCGAGCGCCGCGCTGCACCGGCGGCCCGCGGGCGGCGGCCTGGGCGCGGTCTCCCCGGCGCTGTCCGGCGGCCAGGCCCGCCGGAGGAAGCAGCCCCCCAGGCCGGCCGACTTCAAGCTGCAGGTCATCATCATCGGCTCCCGCGGCGTGGGCAAGACCAGCCTGATGGAGCGCTTCACCGACGACACGTTCTGCGAGGCCTGCAAGTCCACCGTGGGTACGCCGGGCCTGTGGCGGGTGGGCCTGGGGAGGTCGGGGCCCGGTCCCCGTCCCCGTGGGAGCTCTGACTGTCTTCTCCCGGTGTCCCGCCGAGCCGTCCTACGGGTGCCCAGGCATTCCCGCCGTGGGCACATCTGGCATCCGAGCCGCGCACAGCCCGGGTTCCCTTGGAAGCCTGACCCTCTCCAGGGACCAAACCGAGTTTTTCCGTGGCCTTTCTGCGGGTGTCCGACCCCCAGAACCGGGACATTCCCTCCCGGAACCTTCTCGAGTCATGAGGTTCGGGTGATGCATCCGCGGAAACTCCCGGTCCGTTACTCCAGCTCGCCCAGGAAAACGGCTTTGTGAGCTGAAAGTAGAGCCGAAGGCCACCCACCGGTGCAGTGCCCCGGGGTCACTATCCTAAGCGGGATTGGACCTCGCAGCTATTCGGGCTGGAGGGACGGACCAGGGTTTGCTTTCTTATTTTCCGTCTATTTTCGCGGTTTACTGAAAAGAAGGTTTAGTGCAGAGACCCGTTCGCGCTAAAGCTACACTTCGGTTTCTTTCTTGTTCTGTGCACAAATGTAGGGCAAAGGGATTTCAGCTGTGTTTATCCTTGACCTCAAATAACCGGGTGGATAGGCAAAGTGAGGACGGTTCCCCGGCATCCGGCACCCACTCGAGGTCGGTGAATTACCGGGAAATCCATAGGTGACGCTCCGGTTGTACCTTCCTCGCGATCTGGATTAGAAACTGCAAGGGAATGTTTTTAGTGACGTTGGATTGACAGGGCTCGACGTAGAGGTTTGTCAGGGATATGGGGAACAGTTGTGCCCATGGAAAAGCTCCCCCGAAAACTCTCATTTGGGGTCGCTTTGTAGAAGAAGAAACAGAGTAAGCAGAAGGTACTGGACAGACAGACAGTCAAAAAAAAGATCTAGCGCTCAGGAGAGTTTGAGACCAGTCTGGTCTACACAGTAAGTTCCAGGACAGCCAGGGCTAGGTAGACAGGCCCTGTCTCAAAACAAACAAAATCTCAGCTTGGAGATTTGAAAAGCTGAATCCTAATACGTGTATTTTCTGTTGTAACCATTGATGGTTACCATTTCTAGATGAGAATTCTGTAGAGGATTTTAGCAACTCCCCATTGTAATTGGTAAGTTGTCGGGTAACAAAACCACTATGGTTTTAAGTACTTACTGGAAAATTAAACCTCCAAATTTTCACACTGACTTAAATTTCCTTTTAATGCTTTTTTTTTTTAACAGACCATTTTGGAAATATTTATGTTCCTCTACCCTGTTTGCTTTTTAAATGTTTGTCTTGGGGACGTGTTATTAGAACCCAGTAACATAATTATACCCGCTGCAAATATCCAATCTTGGATCATAAGAGTATGCAGGGAGTTATTAACCAGGAAATGAGGCTTATATCGTTTTGTTTGATTCTGACACAAGTGCTTGAATGCAGTTGAGAATTTACCAGTCTTTTATGGCCCCACATTTACATATGCAAAACTGAAAGGTAAATTGTGGTATTGATGCGGAAGGGAAATCGGATAACAGCTCTATGAAGGCTTAAGGTGATGGAAGGGGTGGGGAGAGCTGTCCTTTAGGACGGCACACCTATGTTCTAGGAAGATTTCCTAGGTGCACACTGTAGTGGGTACTAGGAGACCTTGGCCATCCTGTCCTCTTGAGAAAGGTGGGCCTGGGGTTGGGGATTTAGCTCAGTGGTAGAGCGTCATTGGCAAAGTGAAACTAGCCTGGGACATCCTGGGATGGCACAGACCTTTAGAAACAGGTCTCCGTCCATACATAATCCTATGTCCATGTTTACGGGTGTCTACCCACACTGAGAGTGGTTGAGTTTTTTCCTTGAGTGTTTTTGTGTACTTCATATGCAACCTGAGGTAATTAATTTCAACGAGTGTTTCTTCTTGTGGGGAGTTCGGAGGAAGGTGGTAACTGTAGCTTAATGAAAGCCCAAAGACACTAAATGCTAACAGGTGCCTTTTCAGCTCCTGCCTCTGCATTGCTCTAGTTTGTTTTCTAGAGGACCTGTGGTTTGTTAGCACCTGCTGTGTATTGGGTGTTTCGCTGCCTGTCGGGTAATGTGGAAGCCTAGCGTGGGCTCAGTGAGCGAGTGGGGCCGGCAGGAGCTGTTACAGTGCTCAAGGGGAGCACAGAGTGAAGAGTACTTAACGCACAAGCCTCCTGGCTGGGGCTCGTTAGAGGATTCCTTCCCACTGGACCCTGTGGAGCCAAGCTCATTCCTTAAGTTCCTTTAGAAAAGGCTGTTTAAATACACCCCTGGGTGCAGTGTAACCTTGTATCTACTGTTTGAGCGAAGCTCGTAGGTCTTCCTGGGGCCTGTTTTCTAGTTCCTGCTCATTCTAACACAAAGAGCACAAACAGGAGTGACTTCCCTGATGTTTTCCTCACTGGGTCAAGGCTGCTTCTGGAAGAGACCACAGTCCCCAAGCATGTGTACACCAAGATGGGTGGCAGACGCAGGGACATGGCACCTGTCATTGAGAGGGGAAAAGAGGGGCTCCTGAAACACACCTCTGACAGGGAATCAGACACCTGTGGACCATTCGTCACAGAAAATAGCAGACTCCTTAGGGATCTGTGGTGGTAAATGAATGTTAAGTTTGTACCAGCGAATCATTGGTATCTTTATTATTATGATTAATAATCAGGGCATGGGTTTAAAACATAGACTTCACAAGGATGTGAAAAGCTAACGTATTTAAATTATTTAATGGAGGGCTAGGTAGATGGCTCAGTGGTTAAGAGCACTGACTGCTCTTCCAGAAGTCCTGAGTTCAAATCCCAGCAACCACATGGTGGCTCACAAACATCTATAACAGGATCTGATGCCCTCTTACAGTGTACTGTACTTATAGCTACAGTGTACTCATATATAATAAATAAATAATTGTTTTAAAAATTATTTAATGGAGGGGTTGGGGATTTAGCTCAGTGGTAGAGCGCTTGCCTAACAAGCGCAAGGCCCTGGGTTCGGTCCCCAGCTCTGGAAAAAAGAAAAGAAAAAAAAAATTATTTAATGGAAATTATCATGATTTTTCAAATAGATTCGTATTTGCAGAGTTGAATTAGTCTGACACAACTGGACTAATCAGCCAGCGCTGGTTGTTAGTGATTAATGAAGGGGCAGTATTTTTGAAGATAGCAGGATGGGAAAAGAAAGCTTGTTTGCCACAGCTGTCCACACCCCTCTGAGCTGAAGCTCACAGGCTCCTGTGCCAGTTTTTCTAGTTTCTTCTTTGCCTAGACTCGTGGTTCTCAACCTTTCTAAAGCCGTGGCCCTTACAGTTCCTCATGTTATGGTGACTCCCACCGTAAAATTATTTTTGTTGCTATTTCATAACTAATTTTACTACTGTTGTGAATCATAGTGTAAATATATGATATGCAAGATCTCTGATATTCAGGAGAATCCTCTCAGGGGTTCGTGACCCACAGGTTGAGAACTGCTGGCCTAGACAGTGTCTGACGTACTGATCCATTTTCCTCCCCTGCATATCAATGTTACTGTAAACGTACTTGACGAGCTGTGACTCCCTAGGTAGGTGTGAGTTCTCATGGTCCCTTTCTGGGCCAAAGCAGTGTTGAATTCCTGATCTGTCTTCCTCGTACTGGGACCCCTTAACTTAGTATAAATACCTTTTTAAAAAGTGAGTTGTCTCGGTGGTTAAGAACACTCGTTCCTGCAAAGGACTCAGGTTCGAGTTTCAATACCCACATGGAAGCTCACCCCCTCCTCAGGCACCAGGCACACGTGTGGTGCACAGACGTACATGCAACCCAAATGCACATAAAAAAATAAAAAAGAAAATTATTTTTTAAGCATTTAAAATCTGTTTTTGGGGGGCTGGAGAGATGGGTCAGTGGTTAAGAGTGTTGCTGCTCTTGTTGAAGACCAGAGCCTGTTTCCCACGTGAGGCAGTTCAGAACAGCCTATAACACCAGCTCCAGGCAGTTGGACACTCACTCCCAAACCATTGCACTAAATGACCTTCCTGCGACCTTTATAAGGCGTGTGAGGCATAAGCGTTGATTTTAGACTTTAGTCTCTGTCATCGTCTCATTATGGATGTGAAAGTGTTATTCCCACCATCACCAGCTTGGGGGGGGGGGCAGTGAGAGTGGAGATGGAAAAAAATCAGGAAAGATTAGCTAGCAGTTCTAAAGCTCTTTGTGAAGACCTCTGACCTCTGACCTCTGACCTCGCAGCAAAACTTAAAGCTTCCCAGCCCTGCCTTTGGAAAGGTTGCAGCTCAGAGGACAGCTAAGTACTGAGAGATGCTAACTGATTGGCCACAGTCCTGTGTTATTACCTTCCTGGATGCCCTCTCTAGTTCATGCAGGGATGGGGCCTCAGCTTCCAGGGCTAGGCCACCCCTGCTGGAGCACTTGAACTGACAACAGAATCGAGGGGCCATAAAACAGGTGAATGACCGAGTCCCCAAAGAAATGGCTACCTGGCTCGCCGCCTAGAAATGTCAGCATAGATGTCTAGCTTTGCGTAGAACCCGTATGGAAGAAATTGGCCTCTCTGCTCTTTAGTCTGGGTTTTGTTTTGTTTTTCCGAGACAGGGTTTCTCTGCAGTGGCTGCCCTAGAACTGGCTCTGTAGTCCAGGCTGGCTTCTGATTTACAGAGCTCTGCCTGCCTCTGCCTCCCAAGTGCTGGGAGTAAAGTCATGCATGGGCCACCACATGAAGTTCGGGTGAGAAAAGTCAAGATGAACCTACTATTCTGGCTTAAAACTCTGAGCTGATTTTATTTTGTTTCCACTTCTGTACTTACGTGCGGTCTTCCAGGCCATGACAGACCTGCTGAGAGTTGTGGGGAGGGGTTGCTAGGGAGGTGTCTCAGCAGTTAAGATGGCTGCTCCTCCAGAGGGCCTGGGTTCAGAACTCAGTACCACATGGCAGCTCACAACCATCTGTATACAGCTCCAGTCTAGAGGATCTTATGCCCCCTCCTGACCTCAGGGCACCAGGCGTGCACGTCGGTCACAGATAAACACGCAGGCAAAACACCCCTGCACATAAAACAGAGAGAGAATTAGGGAAGAAGGAACATAATTCTCTTCCCAAACATCAAAAGAACAGCACAGCCTCCCGATCACCCACCATCTCCCTGCCAGAGTGACATGCCATGACGACTCAGGGAGAAGTGAGGGTGAGAGGAACTGAAGTTCAAGTCACCGGCTCAGGGAGTAGCACTGTGATTGGTTTATTTAAGGGGGTTAGTGTAAGCCCACAGTCTTGTGCAATGCCCGCAGACTCCTGGTTATCTGTCTACCTGAAAGCTATCTTTCGGAGAAAGGCTAGATTTTGGAGTGGGTTGTATTGGGAAAATAAAAATCTGGTTAGGGGCTCAATGGTTAAGAGCACTGACTGCTCTTCTGGAGGTCCTGAGTTCAAATCCCAGCAACCACATGGTGGCTCACAACCATCTGTAATGAGATCTGATGCCCTCTTTTGGTGTGTCTGAAGACAGCTACAGTGTACTTATATATAATAAATAAATCTTTAAATAAAATAAACCCTTACTTTCAAAAAGGCTACACCGAGATTCTGAACATTCAATGTAGTTGCTAGCGGGCCTGTAAAGATTTAAAAAAAAAAAATCTGGTTAGACCTGGCCTCAGAACTTCCCTTTGCTTCTGCCTCTCACACCGGGAGAGAAAGTTTTATTATGCCTGCTAGGGGTCAGAGTAGAGATGGCCCCTGTTCCAGCCCTTGGAGTCAGCCAGAAGCCCTGGAACTGGCTGGAGAAGAGAAGAGGCTCCTTTGAGCTGATCGATCGCTGAGAGGTGTTTTACTGCCTAGGCATCAGATAAGTTGTTCCAAAAAAGCATTGGCTTGAACCAGGAAAGAAAACGTGACCCCGTACAGTGGTCCCTAAGCAGGTATTTTTGAGGGGTTCAGTGTATCTACATCAGACCGTTCTGGGAGCCATTAAATAGGGCATAAAGCTAGCACCTCCCTTCAGAGGGGATGTGGGTCACAAAGAGAGTGGCAGTCCAGTGTTAGAGGTGAGAACTGGTGTGCTTCGTCAGAGGGAAGAGACTGGCTGTTTACTTTTTTCCTCTCTGTCCTAGTATAGATTTGATGTTGGAAAAACAAAACTACATAAAGACCAGCTACCCTAATTAAGTGTGGTTATGTTGTTACTTAGTCCTGGAATCGCCAAGAAGCAACAATACAGATCTAACAGGAGCTGTGTATGTGTGCTGGAAGGTCTCCCGTCAGTCCCTCCTCAGTCTGACTCTTGACAGTCTGCTGATTCCAGCCCTTGTGCTCCTAAGTTTACTAAAAGAAAAACAAGTTCCAGTGGACCTCTGGGGGTGGGCACAGAGACCCTTCCTGTCCTTAACGGAGAGGCCTCTGAACTCTGCCAGAACCCCATGATGTCACTGCCCCCTACCATGCTTTTGTAGGGTTGAGAAGTTAGTTGCCCTTTGTTTTTTCTTCAGCCTTTCCCTGTGCTGGGAGTTTGGTAGGAAGCAAGCTGGACCTCAGTTCAGACTCTTCTGTGTGTTACCAATGTGTTTTAAAGCAGACCACTTCCCTCAGATCCCTCATGCCTTAAGAGAGGGTTAGGGAGACCAGGCATGGTGGTGTGCGCCTTTAATACCAGCACTGGGGAGGCAGAGACAGGCAGATCTCTGTGAGTCGGAAGCCAGCTTGGTCTACAAAGCGAGAACCAGGACAGCCAGAGCTACACAGAGAAACCCTGTCTTGAAAAAATAAAACAAGAAGAGAGAAAGGAAGGAAGGGGGTTGGGGGAGCTTTCCACCCTCCCCAGTTCACAATGTAGGAATAAATGGGGTATCATGTCTAGATGCCTGGAACAGAAAGGTAATCCACCATTCTGTCTTCCATACAAGTGCTATCAATGCAGAAACCGCCAGGAAATCGGTACCCAGATTTAAAGATGCACACGGTGCATGCGGTAGATTAAGAAATACCAAGTGTCAGGCACAGTCCTGGTGAAGGAGGACCACCTGGTGCCTGCACTGAGGCACAGCTGGCCGAACAACTGGCTTCCCCCAGCTGTTTCCCACTGTAACCCTTTCCTTCGCGCCTGGAGTAAGAACTGGCAATGATCTGTGACACAAGGAGTAACAGACGTCCACTGGTGTCAGATCTCATTTACTTGTGCATAATAAAGTTCACTAAAGGGGTACACAGCAGTGAAATGACACATATTAGGCTCTTAGAGTAGGACCTAGAACACGGCAAACACCAGAACAGTTCTTGGTCCTTTTACTTCCGTTTCCTGAGATTCCCCCTGTATACTTCCATGAAAACAGAACTCCCTCAAGGAGATGTGGGCACTCCGCAATCCTGGCCTCCCCTGCCCTATGTGGTGTAGCTGTGGCTGTGTGGTCACTCTGGCTGTCAGTTCTTGAGGCTGTGCGTCCTCCTCGAGTGTGCGACTGTGTCCTTTGTTGTTGGTTTTTTTGGGGGGCGGGGGGGCGTTCCAGGGTGGTCTGAATTTGTCAAGGCCAGAATGAAAGGGAAGGCAGAGCCAGTGCCATAGCCCAGTGAACTTCCGTAAGGAAGCATGGTCCGTTTACCCTCCCCCTCACCCCCCTTTAAAGACTTACATTATGGGTGTGGGTGTCGTGCCTGCATGTATGTCTCTGCAGCACACGTGTGCAATACCCTCAGAGGCCGGAAAAAAGCTGACGGGTCCCCCTTGAAGTGTAGTTGCAGATGGTTTCAAATTACCACATAGATGCTGGGAACCAAACCTGGGTCCTCTCTGAGAGCAGCCGGTGCTCTTAAACCACTGAGCCTTCCGTCCAGCCCTACCCATCCCCAGTTTTGCCCTTTAATGATGTCTTCTTCAGAAATAATCACAAGATTTTGTAATTAGGATATTATTTTTAGTTTTACTGAATCCTCGCAGTAACATAACTTAGGGAAGAAAAGTCAGCCAAATCCCTGAGGTTTCACTGGTAACATATTTTCTGGGGTTGATACAGTGTTGATGTGTGGGTCTAGAGGCAGCCAGCCGCATCTCCCTCTCCTTCAGGGTGTGTAGGCTCAGCTTACTCTTCTCAAGGGCAGTGCAGCTTGGGCAGGAGACACATTTCCTTTAACAATAGTAGAGCTGTCTGTCACACACACTCAGTGCCTCCCACCCAGTGATGTACTTGCCTCTGTGGTCTTGACATCTCTTAGTCTCTCACTGTCAGTGCAGGGATAAAATGTCCAAAGTGGCCGGCATCAAGTACTGTGCCAGAGCTACATTGTCACAGCCATTTTACCTATGTCAGAGCCCAGAACTGCATAGCTGTGTTAATATTGGGTAAAGTCCAGTGTGGCCTAGGACAAGCTGAGGTCTTGGGTTGGCAGATAAGCAAGGCGATCTACTGGGCGGGGAAGCAGGGAGGCTGCCTGTTATCGAAGACTTAGGCCACTGTGTTATTTCTTCTTCCGACAGGAAAGGAATGTGAAGAAAGAGTCTGTGTATTCCTGCTATTTTCATTTTGTAACTTCTTAGGGCTCGGCAAAAGAAACAATGTTTGGAAATGTTTTTCCTTCTGGCCTTCCTAGGCACCAATTCCTTCTGCTATGAAAGACCACCTAGAAGGAAGCAAAGCCAGGCTCGCCTGGTGACATGATATGATGAAAATGGGCCGTTTGCAGAACACCCCACGTACCTTTTCTTCTCACCCACACAAGTGTAAACGAGTAGGAATTCTGCAGTAGGCATGTGGTCAGTCAGTCACCCCCACCTCCTGTCTCTGATCCGATGTCCCCTGCAAGATGACGTGTCTGGGCTGCCATTGAGCACAGGATGCTTTGGGTGCAAGGCACTAGATGACAGATGTAACTGTCATTGCTGCTAAAACAGATGAAGGTTGAGCGGGAGCCACAGTACCTCAGAGGCCACACATTGGCATTGGTGACAGGGAGCCTAACACTGTAAGTGAGGCCTTTCTGGAAACACGGCTATTTTCAGAAGACTTCTAAACAACCGGGAGCTTAAATGTGGGTCCCCGTTACCAGAGTAATCTACTTAGGGGCTAACCACTCCATGGAAGTAACGGGGTAGGTAATTTGTTACCATAGAGATCACTGGGCTGAGTGTGCGCAGTCTAGTAAAAGCTGCCTTTTCCTTTACACAATTGTATAGGAAGTAGAATGCATCTGCACACACGCACGCACACACGCACACGCACAGGTGTTCGTATCTGTTGCTTCCATTTCACATCTGTCTCCTCTGCCTCTTTAAAAACAAACAAACTGGTCAGTCCTGGATAGCCCTAATTTCTCCTAAATTAGTCAGCATTTCTCCTTGAATACACAGCGTTTAATGGAGAAGAGAGGCCAACTGTGAGCCTAGGCAGGAAGCCAAGGTGCTGAGTCTTTGGGGACGCAGCCTATGGGTGAGGCCAGCAAAGAAGGATGCTGGAAGGACCAGAAGAGTGCCTGGCCAGGAACTGGGGCAGGAGCGGCGTGGATGCGGTCAGGGAAGGTTCCTTGGGAAATCTAGGATTTAAAAGGTTTCTGGGCAGACAAGAGGGTTCTCTAAGAGTGCATGGCCGGGGGAAGGCACTTTGCTGCCAAGTGCCTGGTGTGCTAATGTGGGTCAGTGTGACCCAGTCTTGGAGGCAGGGACGGTCCCCATTTACCGAAAGGGTAGTGAGGAATGTCGCTTGCCTCTAAAGCCTAGAGAAACTGCTTTCAACAGGTGACAGCCTCTTTGTCCCTTGAGTGGGTAGTTCTCCAGTCTCCGCTGACTGTCCCTAAGGCTCCTGTAGACAGCTGAGACTGTCGATGACTTGCTGGGATTCATTAAGGACCATTACCATTTCTGTGGCATGCAGATGCTGCAGATACACAACATGGAGTCATTTTATACTTGGGAGGTGAGGTTTCTAGACATGCCCGATGGTATACTTATATTAATACAAACGTGTGTCCAAGCCGTAGGTTGGATTAAGTTCCAATCATTACAAGCTACTTGGAGCTGTTGTTAGATACCGTGCAGGTTATTTTATTTGAGGGAGGGGACTGTTTTACTTATTTTTGGTTTTTCTTTTTTTTTTTTTTTTTGGTTCTTTTTTTTCGGAGCTGGGGACCGAACCCAGGGCCTTGCGCTTCCTAGGCAAGCGCTCTACCACTGAGCTAAATCCCCAACCCCTATTTTTGGTTTTTCAAGGCAGGGTTTCTTTTTGTTTCCTTGGCTGTCGCAGAACTCACTCTGTATACCAGGCTGGCCTCTAACTCATAGAGATCTACCTGCCTCTGCTGCCCCAGGGTTGGGGTAAAAGCGTAGGCCACCACATCCCCGCTCTTGTATCCATTCATCCATCCATTCACTTACTTTATTTACTTATTTTGTTTGTTTACTTATTTTGGGGAGGGATAATTTTAATGAGCTGTTACCATTTATAGACTTGTTTGTTTGTTTGTTTAGATTTATTAATTTTAGGCTGTGAGTGTTTTTGCCTGCAGGCTCGTATGTCAGAAGAGAGCATTAGGTCTCCTGGAACTGGAGTTATGGGAAGTTGTGAGCTGCCGTGTGTGCTGGGAACCGAACCTAGGTCCTCCTCTTTGAGGGCAAGCGTTGCTCTTGGCCACATTTCGGCCCTGATTAGATAGAGATTTAGCCACTTAACTGCACTGGGTGTCTCTTACCATGTGGTGTGGTTACTCTGTGCCCACACTCGGCTCTTGTCAGTGGGTAAACAGATTCCTTGTCCTGTTCAGAATCTGATACCCAGTCCCGTTTCCTGGTTTTGAGTATTAATGCCTGATCCTTTCGTTTTTGTTCATTGAGCTTCGTAGTTAGAGAAATGATCCTTGTGGAGGGCTGCTAAAGCAGGCCGGTTTCTCAAACTGCTTGAGGAGTGGAGAGTGCAGGACACTGCAGGCCCAGCATGACGTAGCAGAGAAAACTGTGTCCTCAGGACATACACTGCCTGTACTGGCCATGTGAAGGGTTCTGTCAGTCCACTGGAAGCAGAGCTTGGGAGAGATGATGTCACTGGCCAGTTCTCTTCAGCAAAATAACAAATTTACAAATGTTACATCTCCCTTAACTCAGATTCTGAGAACAATTTCATTTGAAGTGGGGGCAGGATAGCTATGTGTAAGGGCTCGCCTTGGAGGGAGATGATCTGCTCCCTGGTATCCACACTGTACAGAAAATGAACTCCTGCAAATCGTCCTCTGATCTCCACTTTCACAAGTACACACACACAATAAATAACAAATAAGTGACTTTTTAAGATTTATTTACTTATTTATTTTACAAATATGAGTACAGTCTTCATGCACACCAGAAGAGGGCATCAGGTCCCGTTACAGATGGTTGTGAGCCACCATGCAGTTGCTGAGAATTGGACTCAGCACAGAAGAGCAGTCAGTGCTCCTAACCTGCGAGCCATCTCTCCAGCCCTTCATTTAATTTTTAAAAAGTGAAATAAAAGAGTCATGGCACCTTGAATTTGATCTGTAATTCACATCACACACTTTTAGGTTACTATTGTGAAGTGGTTTGTCACCAAGATGTGCCTTTTAATAGTCAGAGCGGCAGTGTAGTCATGCACCCAAGGTGTCGCTCTAAAGAGCCGCCACCTGAGTGAGTCATTTAGGAGTCTCGAGGCCACGGACTGCTCAGACCTGCCCCCAGGTCCGCAGCTATGCCCGAGAGCCAGTAGACTTCGGGAAGCAGCCTGCTGGAGAACTTAAACGGGGTTGTGTTAGCCAGCCTTGCCGCTCTGGTGTACAGAATCACGAGTTGAAATGTGCCAGGCGTGGTGGTGCACACCTTTGATCCCAGCATGGAGGACCTGTAAGTTTGAGGTCAGCCTGGTGTGCAGAGTGAGTTCCAGGACAGCTGGGGCTGTAGAGAGATCCTGACTGAAACAAAATACAAACAACGAGCATAAGAAGAAGGAGGAGGACTGAAATACACGAGACCTGTGTCCTTTGTTCTATTGTACATTTTATATTCTCGGAACTTCTATGTCATAGATCTAGGGACCGCCCACCAGTTCAGTCTTGAAAAAACATGTCCTGTGTTGCTAATTTTAAAGCCAGTCACATGTCTTTGTGTTCATCTCAGATCCTCATCTGACCACTGCTGCCTCAGGTCCCAAAATGGATGACCAGAGGACAGGCAGAGTCACTGTGCTGGCTATGTCCCACCTGCACACGTCTGCTGCCTGGGATAGTCTGTCTGGTCCTGGCAGACAGCTGTCCCGGGCGTATGTTTCCAGTGCTTGTAGTCGGCAAGCCTCTCAGTTCTCTACTGTAAATATTGTGGGGGTTTTTTCCCAAAAATTATGGTTTGAAATATTTTTTCTGTAACCATAAGAGGTATCCGATGAGATACACGAATGCAATTTTGAATTTATTTTTTGAAATTTACTTGAGGCTTACTAGTCTTTAAAAAGAAAAAAAAATACATGTGATGGTTTGCTTGCAGTGTTAAAATGAATAAAAATTGATATTGAATATGCTAATCAGATGGGTAGATTTCCTTCCCAGGCTGAGGTCTTATTTTGTTGCTCAGCCTGTCTCAAGTGTGCCCCACCTCAGCCTGCTGCGAGGCTGCCCACCTAACCCGGCTTACTAGAAACAGGTTGTTCCTTCGTAATAGACTGAGTCATCCACTTATTTACCAACGCTTTTGAGGGCTAACAATTTTAATATATGAGTAGCTTCTAGATTCAAACAAAGGCTGTTTGAATCAGTAGTCATAAATTAGATGAAAGCAGGTATGAAGCTGGGGTGGGCTTCTAGGCTGCATGTGGCTCTCGAGAAAGCCCTGGAGCTGCAGGCCTCTGCTCACTGAGGCCAGGGCACCCTCGTCCCTCTCAGTTTTGAGTTCTTGTAATAGTTTTCTGAGTGGCTCACGTAAGAAGGACTCCTTGGTACATACACTGTTTCTCACTGTGTTTTTACTGCTTTTGCTTCATATCTGTTTTCCCTACCCAGAAGAAGGGCTCTTTGATACACTGTGTCTTTCCTGCCTTCCTTCATAGTCATTTGTTTTCCCTACCCAGAAGAAGGGCTCTGATACACTGTGTCTTTTCTGCCTTCCTTCATAGTCATTTGTTTTCTCTACAGGTGTTGACTTTAAAATCAAGACTGTAGAACTAAGAGGGAAGAAAATTAGATTACAGATCTGGTAAGTAGCGGTCTGTCCCAGTCACGCCCTGTATGTTTAGCAGTCCACACCCTTGGCCCCTAAAACGAACCCTGAGCCCTCTCACCTGCCCATGTCCCTTCGTTCCCTTTAACATCAGACGAAGAGCACTTCCTGAGAGCCGCCCCTCCCTCCCGTCACACTTCATTTGCCCATGGGGTGGGTGTCTTGTTACCGTCCTGAGAGCTGTGTGAGCCTCTCTGCCTGTGTTTCCGATCACTGACATGTCTCCAAACTCCATCGTTGAAATGGTTGCGTCATTGTTTGCCTTGCACTCGGCATGCAGCTCAGTGGTAGACCTCTTTGCTTGGCATGTACAAGGCCCTGGCTGGCTTCCACCCCGAGCACTGCTGCGGGGAAAGATATGTCTTGTGTTTTTTAGTTACTGCATGGTCTTCAAAAGATCCCAGTATGTTCATAACCATATTATGTTGTCAGGTGGGGGAAAACACATCACCTACACAAGCAGCTCAGGGGCCCTTGTGTTGGTGTGGTGTGGACATAGTGTGACAGGCATGCTCTTTCTCACTGGCTTGTGCGAGCTGTGTAACTGGGGCCTCTTCTGCATATTGGAAGGGGACCCAGAAACCCCATCCGATGAGAGAAGACCCTCAGTTCAGCGTTGGAACAGGAGGCCAGGCCAGCTGTGTTCTAACCGTAGTTCGGTGCTTAAATCTTTCTCTTCCCTATTAACAACCCACAGCGGCAGCTAGAAGTACCCGACCGAAGTTACCGGCCACCTCTGTGGAAGAAAGGGCAGGGTCTGACCTGTGTGCTTTAGTGGTAGCCCCCCCCTCACTCAGCTGTTTGGAGAATGCATTGTGGTTCTCAAGACACTGGTGCAACACACTCAGCTTACTAACTCCTCTTGGCAGGTCGCCCTCCGCTCTGACTGTCTGTCCACCGTCTGTGTGTGTTTGCTTTCATCCACGTTAATCGCTGACGCATCTGTGGTATCACCGGTCATCTAACGCTTGAATGTTAGTGGCATGTGTCCATCCTCCATCCATGTCCTTGTCTGGGGCACAGCTGCAGCCAAGCCAGCCTTGCTCGACTGGCGTCCTGAGGTAATCACTTTCATTTGGTCATCTGCAACTGTGTAACCCACATAAGGGCCTCTCGGGTTTTATGGTTTTGTTTCTAACAGTTTTGCCTAGATACTTAAATAACCAAAATAAATTAATAATAAGTGGTGTCTCTTAACACTAGTCCACAAACCAGGTAACAGTCTTTGTACAGTTCATTGCTGCCCACCAGATTATCGTTCATGGGCTGCAGAGGGAGAATGCTTGGCAGTCAAGTCCACTGACTGCTCTTCCAAAGGACCTGGGTTTGATTCCCAGAACACACAGGGTAGCTCACAACTGTGGAATTCCAGTCCCAGGGATCCAGCACCGTCTTCTGATCTCCTGTGGGTTCTAAGCTCATACTTAGTACATACACATACACATGTAGGTAAAACACCCACAGACGTAAACTTTTAATCTCTGACACAAGCTGCTGTTCTCTCTTGAAGGGTTCCAGACGTGTTCACCTCTGGGTCTAGCCTGTGTGGCTGTTGCTCTTTGTCCTGAGAAGGGTAATGGAGCTAATATTAGAATGTGTGGACAGCCGGTCTGAGTGGGTGACAGGCAGAACGCGTCCTGGGGCTAGAGAGATGTCTGGACAGTTGAGAGCAGCTGTGCTCTCAGGAAGGCCCCGAGCTTGGTTCCCAACACCTACACCACATGGTTCACTCACCACTGCCTGTAGTTCCAGCTCTAGAACATGTGACGCCTTCTTCTGGCCTCCCTTACAGTGTCTCCAGAGGGGGGACTGATCAGTTCCTGACTTCCCTGATGGAAGTTGGGTGTGGGTATTCAGACACATGGGGTTCTCAGACCGCTTCTCTCTTAGATGTGAAAGCAGTCCCCAGAACCTATCAGGAGAAACTTACAGGAGGAGGGCGTGTCTTGGCTCATGGTTTAAGGAGGCACAGTCTTCACAGTGGAAAGGACGAGTGGCGGAAGCCAGAGGCTGCTTGTTCCCGTCTCAGCAGCCCAGGAATCAGAATGGGATGTTGGTGCTCAGCTCCCGCCTTCTCCTTGCCCCTGGCTTTCTTCGGGCCGAGCGCCCAGCCTGCCGTGTGTCACTCGTTAACTAAGCCTCTTGCAGACATTCCCTTACCGGAGGGTGTGTGACTCACCAGTGCCCGGGGTGCTGTTCAGCCTGATCAAGTTATCAGTCCATCGCAACCTCTTTTTCCTGAAGGGATTTGCAGAGTGAATCTTACTTCTGTAATACACCAGCTATCTGATTAATCGCACTACACTCCAAAGACTTTCTTCTGAAATATTAAATTTAAAAGATTAAAAAAATGAGCCAGAGGAAATAGCCCAGTGATAGAAATCGGTTTTTGGGGTTGGGATTTAGCTCAGTGGTAGAGCGCTTGCCTAGGGCGCTTAAGGCCCTGGGTTGGTCCCCAGCTCAAAAAAAAAAAAAAAAAAAAAAAAAAAAAAAAAAAAAAAAAGAAATGGGTTTTTACTCATTTTGCTGGTGCAGAGAGCATTGGTGTGAGGCCCCTCTTCTGTTCTTTAATAAAAGTACAGATCGGACACTCCCATCTGAAATCCGTGAAACCACAAGTGTTTGGAGTTTGTAGATTATCTGCAGGGGTACAATGAAAATGACTTGGATGTGGGTCCCAAGTCTAAAACCCATTTGTTTGACAAGTCTTATGCAGTATCTCTAGTGGGCCTGCATCTCTCAGGGTCACATGCAGAGTTTTTCATGTGTGACAGCTCCAAAGGACTTGGAACCTTTGGACTTTTAGACTGTGGGCACCCAGCGTCTGCTGTTTGTCACACAGAGTCCAGGGCGGTTCCCAGGCCGTTGCTCTTGTGACGTGTTTGTGTGTTGTCTGCTGTGCCATTCGGTCACCTGCTGAAGCACTGTCTTAGGACAGAGGGACCGTGTTGTTCATAGGACAGAGCTTCCCTTCCCCAGTTGTCACAGAGGAACTATAAACAACTGAGGTTCTCCTTGATAGTTGATCTTTGTGGTCATCCTAATGAAAATAGTGTACTGAAGAGTCCTACACTTTTAGAATCCCCAAGTGTCAGCTCTCTGTCATGGTTTAACATTACATATTGTCGAGACCACCTTTTTAATCCCTTGATTGTGTTTAAAATTTTTTTGTATTAATTTTTATTTATATGAGTACACTGTAGCTGTCTTCAGACACACCAGAAGAGGGCACCAGATCCCATTACGGATGGTTGTGAGCCACCATGTGGTTGCTGGGAATTGAACTCAGGACCTCTGGAAGAGCAGCCAGTGCTCTTAACCACTGAGCCATCTCTCCAGCCCCTTTTGATTGCGTTTAAAGCACCACTTGTTTCTCTGCACTTAAGTCTTTCTATTCAGTGTGTCACTAAAACAAAATGTGCCCAGTAGCATGTCGTTTCTTGAATTTTGTGTATATATACATATAAAAACATTGTGTGTGTGTGTGTGTGTGTGTGTGTGTGTGTGTGTGTGTGTGTGTAAATATATGCATGAGGGCAGATGCCTGTGCAGTTCAGAAGAAGGTGTCTAATCCACTGGAGCTGCAGTTATAGGCAGTTGTGAGCCACCTGATAGGAGTTTTGGGAACCAAATGTGGGCCGTCTGTAAGAACAGTGTGCGTTCTTAACTGCTGAGCCATCCCTCAAGTTGCTGTGAGGAAATGGACCTGAGGCTTTTGAAATGTGTCTCCTGCCTTGAGACGACGTCGGATTGGCAGGCTGGTTTGCAGACCCCATCATTTTATCCATCGGCCCAGGTGGGTCCCTGTCCTATGATTGGTGCCACCTATGTGAATGCATTAGACGGCAAATAAGAATCTCTGAACCAGGGCTGGAAAGACGGCTCGGAGGTTACAAGCACACACTGCTCTGTTGCTGCTGCTGTTGTTTTGGGAAAGGATCTCATATGCCCTGGAACTCCCTTTGTAGACCAGGCTGGCCTCAAACCGAGAGATCCAGCTACTTCTGCCTTCTGAGTTCTGGGATGGAAAGCATTCATCACTGTGCCAAGCTCTTGCTGCTCTTTCAGAAGACCCACGGTCTGGTTCCCTTCTCCAAGGTCAGGGCACACAGACCTGTAACTCTACCCACATGGGGTCTGAAGCCTCTGGCCACTCAGGCATCCCATTCCAGTACACAGGCAGGCATTGTACATACACTCAATTAGAAATAAATATTTTTAAATATTGTATTACCAAACCAGAAAAATGGAATTGCAGGAATTTTTCAGCTTGTACCAGAAGCAAAGAGAGAAATAAGAATAAGACTCCTTGACAGCAAGACCCAAATTTCCAGCAATGAGTTCTTATCACTACAATGAAAACTTGTTTCCTGGAGGTGAAGGCGGAGAGAGAAAGGGTATGGATTTTCCATATCTTCCCAGCATCACGCAGTCATCAACAGTTGATTATCTTATCCAGTGGTTTTCTCATGGGTCCTTTGTGGAAGACAGAGAGACAGCTCTGCAGTTAGGATCACTTGTTGCGGGCTGGAGAGATGGCTCAGCAGTTAAGAGCACTGATTGCTCTTCCAGAGGTCCTGAGTTCAAATCCTAGCAACCACATGGTGGCTCACAACCATCTGTAATGAGGTCTAATGCCCTCTTCTGGTGTGTCTGAAGACAGCTACAGTGTACACATATATAATAAATAAATTTTTAAAAAATCACTTGTTGCTCTTAGAAAGGAACCAGGTTGGGTTCCCAGAAGCAACATGGTGGCTGTCAACCATCCCTGATTCCAGTTCCAAGGGACCCGATGCCTTCTTTTGACCCCAACACATACCAGGCACATACAAGGTACACGTACACATATGCAGCAAAACACTCATCGGCTAGAACAGCGTTCCTCTCCCCTGCTGCTCAGTCACGTGTGGTGATGGTCGTGTGTGGTAGCTCTGAGGAGTAGAAAATTACCTGAGTGCGGCATGCCAGAGAGTCACTCTAACGGCTGTTTTTCCTGCCGCAAGCACTGACCGGGCAGGTCAGAGGGTGACCCTCAGTGAGGAGTGGGAACTGAGGGGGTTTGAAGTGCTGAGTCCCCTGTTGTTTTGAAGAGGTGCACAGCCCCATGTTCTGATGTCCTGACATCCCTGTTGTAGCTTTCTGATGGTGCATGGCAGGCCGGAAAGGTTGTTGATCTCAGTGGGTAGCCTGTCTCCATTTGTGCGAGTTAGTTGTTAACACAGATACATCGTGTGTCTCTTAACAGTGTAGATCAGCCTGATCTTTTCCTAGTCCGCCTGTAAGGCTCAGAGCAGAGCATCCCCAAATCCTGTCCCCATCCCCATCCCGGGGGTGGGGTACAGAGCAAGTGTTCGCACTAGAACGTGGAGTTGGCTGCCTCGGTGGCGTGAGAACTGAGTTTACTGCTGTTTCCTAGGGACACAGCAGGGCAGGAGCGATTCAACAGCATTACCTCAGCCTATTACAGAAGTGCCAAGGGGATCATACTCGTGTATGACATCACCAAGAAAGAGACGTTCGATGACTTGCCAAAGTGGATGAAGATGATCGATAAGGTAAGTGTCACATCCCCGTCGTGGCCTTCAGCCTGTGCGCATCTCACTATTAAAGGAGCAGAGTGCACAACACGCACATCTCATTAAAGGGCAGAACACACAGTGGACCGAACGCCATCTAAGCCAAACGGCAGCCTCACTACAGACGGGGCACTGGTTGGATACATTACCCAGCATGCAACCGAGAGCCAGCTTCCATTCTGGTCTCGTGGATTGCCGGATTTCAAAACCATCCTCACTCCTGCCTTGTCTGCTGCTTTCTCAGTTACACTAAATAGGAAAGTCGTGTGGACACTATGTAGTTAAGGCGCCCATGGGTGGTCCAGAGGTCATCCTCAGCACAGTGGACATCTTTCTGTTCTCATTTTGAACAAGAGGTTTCCTTCTTCTGAACATTGAGTTCTTACTCAATTTTGAATGAAGAAAATCCTGTATCTCCAGGGTATTGTGAACCGTGTTTTCCTCTAGGAAATGTGCATAGCAAATGCACCTTTAGAAGACAGCAGCTGGGATTGAAATGTGACCGTGCAGATACAGTTGACCACAGTTTCATTTGTCCCCAGTTCCTTTATGTTACAAGCACACACAAAACAGGATGTGTAAAATCGACTTCAGACCTGACGGTGTCTGTGTGTCTTACAGCTGCTGGAAAAGGGTTCTCCTCTGGTTTTACAAGTTGTCAATGTGTGTCTCTTCACGGTGTGTTAGGGTGTGTTAGGAGGGCAAGGTGTGTCAGCAGCGCCTGGGAAGCAAAGGTGGGCAGATCTGCGAGAACTTGGGACAAGTTTCATGCCAGCCAGGGCTACACAGAGAATCTCAGTAACCAAAAAGAGTGGAGCAGAGCCGGGCCTCTCCCCCAACCTGCTCTGCAGAGAGGGTGGCTGTGAATGGAGAAGACCCTAGTCCCAAACACACCTCCTGTGGATAGGTTTAGGGATACTTATAGGATAAAGAAGCAGATGGTCGAGGACGTGGGGAAATGATTGGAGGGGTCCGTGGTCTGCTCTGCGACTCTTCAAATGCAATGACGATGGTTTACTCTTGAGGCGCCCTCATACATTGAGGAAGAGGACATCGAAAGCCCATCCATCCATCAGACTTGTGCTTAGGCCCAAGTCAAGAGTCAGGGTTTTTAAAACAAAACAAAACTTCAAATCCCTGGGGGGAAAAAATGACCGGATAGCCATCATCCTGGGGCTGACAAGAGGGCTTGCAGCCAAACCTGCTGGTTGTCCTCTGACCTGCACACGCATGCCATATAGCGTCCATGCACACACACAAAACCAATGTAAAGAAAAGCCATTATTTTCATATCATTACAGACTAATAGTACGTAGCTCAGCCGCATCGCTTCCAGAACCAGTGCTGTGTAAACAACTAAGAAACCAAAAGTACAGAGAGCTGGTTGGTGTTAAATGAGGCTAAGGTAGCCCTTTGTTCCCTGGAAGTCACTGTCAACGTCAGACTCTGGGCCAGCGTGCTGCTGGCATGTGTCAATCAATATTCCTTTTTTCTTAAACAAGGTTTTTCCTATTCTTAAGCCTGCTTATTAGGAGAGCTCATGTAGCTGGACCTTTGGCACTCTAGAGGGATGAGAGTTCATTTCCATTCACATGGGGGAGCACGGCCTGGCCGCAGGCAAGTACAGCAGCTGGAGTAGCAAGCTGAGAGCTCACATCTAACACCAAGAGCAAAGTAGAGAGTGAGCCTGAAGTGGTATGAGTCTCTAGACCCTCAAAGCCCACCTCTGGGACACGCCTCCTCCCACAAGGCCACACCTCCTAAACAGACACACCTCCCCCCACAAGGCCACGCCTCCCACAAGGCCACGCCTCCTAAACAGACACACCTCCTCCCATAAGGCCACGCCTCCTAAACAGACACACCTCCTCCCATAAGGCCACGCCTCCTAAACAGACACACCTCCTCCCATAAGGCCACGCCTCCTAAACAGACACACCTCCTCCCATAAGGCCACGCTCCCTAAACTTTCCCAAACCTACCAGTTGGGAGACCAATGATTTAAATGCCAGAGCCCTGGGGGGCGGGGGGGGAGTTACATTTTATCTAAACAGCACTCGCGGTTTGTAGAGTTTAATAAGGCCTTCATACTTATGTGGTGAGCGTTTTACCAGCTGATCTGTCTCCCCTCCCCTGGTCTTCGGGGCTTACATTTCTGAAAATAATATCAGATGCTGGGAGATGTTTCGAGGATCTAAAGATCCATGTTGCAGTTGTGGGTACTCCCCTCAGAAATACCTAGCAAGTGTTTGTGTCCCTCTGAGTTGCTGATGAGGGAGGGGATCACAAGAAGACAGAACTTCAGGTTTGTAAATCCACCAAGGTCTGGAGCCCCAGCAGTCCCGTGTTCTACCATTCTTTCTATAAAACCTAGCTTTTCTTTTCCTTTTTTTTGAGTGGGGAAGTGGGGATTGGTGACAGGGTCTCACTCCATAGCCTTCTTTGGTTACCCTTGAACTCAGGGAGATCTGCCTGCCTCTGCCTCCCAAGTGCTGGGATTAAAGATGTACACAGCCAAAGCCATTACGACCTACCATTTCTGGAATGCTCGCTCTGGGCCAGGCTGTCCTCCCACACCCTCACCTAGCCACAAGAGTACCTTGGCTATGGTTCTGAGATTCCCTCCACGAAGTCGCCTCAAATGATGTTTTAGAAGTACACAAAAGGGAGTGAATTATTCAAGAGATACCGACATTGTTTAAAGAGAGAGATCTTGTTGTAACTGCCTTTTTTTTTTTTTTTAAGTCCTTGCAGATATAGCTTAAATCTCCCCCACCCCCATTGTAGAGTTAATGCTAACTTCATTATGGCACGAATACGTCACCAGGTGTTCTACAGGCCCGCCCATGTCACTCAGTGTTCCAGAGCAGGAGGAGGAGGCTTGCGTGTGTGTTTGTATTTTGCTGTGCTTGTCTCTACCCGTTTTATTTAAGTTTGATTTTTACAGCTGATGACCATTTTGAGTACATAGTTTTGCCTGTCTTTTTTTTTCTTTTTTTTTTTTTTTTTAGATTATTTTATGTATGTGAGTACACTCTAGTTGTCTTCAGACACACCAGAAGAGGGCATCAGATCCTATTACAGATGGTTGTGAGCCACCGTGTGGTTGCTGGGATTTGAATGCATAACCTGTGGAAGAGCAGTCAGTGCTCTTAACCTCTGAGCCATCTCTCCAGTCCCCTTGCCTGTCATTTCCAATCACTTCCTTAATAGTCTTAAGAGTGACCAAGGCCTTAGTCATTCCCGCCACCCCTCAGAAGGTACTTAACACTGTGAGCCCTGTCCACCCCCAGGCGAGGCTCAGAAACAGTGGGAGAGAAGGAACAATGAGTGACAGGTGACAAGCCCCTGAGTTTGCGTTTGTCTGTCAGTGTGTGACGTCTTTAAAAATCCCACAGTATGCTTCAGAAGACGCTGAGCTTCTCCTGGTCGGAAATAAGCTGGACTGTGAAACAGACAGAGAAATCTCCAGGCAGCAAGGTGAAAAGGTGCGTGAATGTGGGCTCTCCCAAGCAGCACCCTGCGCTCTGCAACATGCCCTCCCCCTCACAGCTCACAGCCACACCCTTTGCGCTGTCCACTCTCTGTTTTCTTCTTTGGGTTCATTTTGAAGCAGAGGGCAAAAGCACATTGATATATACTGCATTATTACATGTTGGCACTTCGTGCAGAACAAGTGTTTGGGGGTTGTAAATTTGCCTTCGTGGTTCTTTTCCTCTCCTGCCTTGGCTTTTGCTAAGGATCCAGTCATGGAGAGGCAGTGATGCATTTTAAATGTCCGATACCTCGTACATTGAGACACATAAGGATGTAAAGGTCCCTAGAGATCTACATTGCTTTTACTTACAGGAATTTGCTATCGTTATGAGTCTGATATTTGAGCATAAATGGGACTTCTCAGACCCTGAACCCCCCCTCCCTCCCTTAATGGTAAACCAGAGTCTGTGGTCCTGTCAGAGGCCCCGCCTGGCACACCCACACCGTTGCGGGCGGCACCTCATGGTTAAAGCAGGCACATGTCTTCCCAGTTTGCACAGCAGATAACCGGGATGCGGTTCTGCGAAGCCAGTGCCAAGGACAACTTCAACGTGGATGAGATCTTTCTGAAACTCGTTGATGATATTTTGAAAAAGGTAATAGGTGGGTGGGTGGACGGACGGACGGACGGGTGGACGGGTGGATGGGTAGGCAGATGGACAGACGGACAGATGGGTGGGTGGGTGTGCCTGCTCAGCTAGCTGCCATGGTGGCTGTTGCTCATGCAGGGGTTTGTGGAGTCCTTAGGGTTTGTAGACATTCTGTTGGCTTTGCCTTGAGACAGACTGTGGTGACTTAGACAAGGTCTGGTGACTGTGAGAAGCTGGAGTGTGGCTCAGAACATTTGCCCAGCTTCCTGGGCAGTGCTGTGTACACAGATAGACTGGGGCTGAGTGTAGTGCCGTGCACAGTCAGAGGCCCTGGGTTCAGTCTCCAGCACTATGGGTAAATAAAACACTGTGTTTATTTGACACTTCCTCTTCTTTTTATTTTTTCCTTTTTTGCCACAAGAATTAAATATAAAGATTTGTTTGTTTGTTTGTTTGTTTGTTTATTATATACACAGTGTTCTGCATGTCAGAACAGGGCACCAGATCTCATTACAGATGGTTGTGAGCCACCATGTGGTTGCTGGGAATTGAACTCAAGACCCCTGGAAGAGCAGTCAGTGCTCTTAACCTCTGAGCCATTTCTCCAGCCCCAGAATTAAATTTAATACAGAGACCTAGAGCACTGTGCAGTCTTCCTAGCTTAGAGAGAGGCCACTGCCACTGCTTTCCTCGAGCCCCTCTCTCCAGAGAGAGACGTTTGCAGGCTAAGCAGCCTGACTGAACAGCCACAGTCTCTTTGGACATCTTTCAGCCCCTTCCAGTTAATGTTCACCAGAAAGGTGGTTGTAGAAACCCTGAAACCACCCGAAATTGATAGATGACTTAACAGTGTCAACCAGCTACAGCGTGTGGCGTTTAAAGACAGGTGTGAATGGCCATTGCAGACACAATTATTTCTTCCCAGAGTTTTTTCCTCAGAGTTGCATTCTGTCTGGCAGTGTAGAACCTTCAGGTACAGAGGGCTCACTGTTAAAGACTAACCGAATGTGTCCAGGAGGACCAGCTCAGAGAATCTCACAGATGTGGCATGATTCGGAAGCTACCAATGAGCGAGCGCCTTTTACGAACCTGGCAGAGGTTGCATCTTCCTTTAGACAATGGACCAGTTTTCAACTGAGTAACGTGTTAAATTTTCATCATAGTAGATTCTGTGCAAAGAAATGGTGGGGTTTTTTTATCACATTGCTAGGAACCAAGCCTTGGGTCTTTTCACACATGCCAGGCAAACACTTCTCACCAAGCTGCTTCCCAGTCTCTTACAAAGAGACTTATAAATAATACTTCCAAGGCTAAAGAGATGGCTCGGTGGTTAACAACACTGGCTGCTCTTCCAGAGGACCCAGGTTCGATTCCCAGCAACCACCCAGCATTTCACAACCATCTGTAACTTCAGCTCCCAGAGACCCAACACCGCCTTCCGGCTTCCTTGGGTAATAGGCATGTGGTATGTAGACATACATGTAGACAACATACCCGTACACATAAAAGGAAAGCCTTACAGTTTAAACACTCCTTTTGCTTGCAAGGCCGAGGTACATCTGTGCTCTCTTCTTGTCCTTTAGATGCCTCTCGATGTTTTGAGAAGCGAGTTATCCAATAGCATCCTTTCTCTACAACCAGAGCCTGAGATCCCACCAGAGCTGCCTCCACCCAGACCACACGTCCGATGCTGTTGATTTGATACTTTGGAGATGGTGCAAGCCATTGCTAGAAGGGGAAAGCATTCTGCTCTGCACTACAATCACGTGACAACTTCCTTTCGCACTTTGTAACCCAAGTCAGCTACACACTAACTTGTAAATATGCAAATATGCAATCCTGGGTGAGGTCGGGTTATAAGTTACACACGTCCCTTCAGATTCTATTTCCTCATTACCCCAGTGTCTAGTGTACATACACTGGGAGACGTAGTACTTCTAATATGAAGAATGGGAGAGAAACGTCCTTGTTAACTACACTACAAGGCAGACACTCCGATGAGAAGACAGGACCTGGTGCTTCGCTTGCTGTTTCAACGAAAATCTACAAAAACTGAAGATTTTTTTGAAAAGGAAGACAAGACAACTGCCTTTTCTTTATTTATGAGGCTTTCTCCATGTAGCATCTCAAGGTTTGGAGTTTCTCTGCCCCAAAGCAAAGCTTCCTTCACGGCCACCAGTGAGATTACATACGGCTATGAATTGAGAAGGTTTTCCTAGATAGGGGACTGGATTGGACTTGGTCCTGCGGCTGCAGAACCTGGGGTTTTCCCATTGGCTGCAACCTTCTTTTAAGAATGAAAAAGATTCAATCGAGAAAGACCTGAAGGGCTGGGATTGTAGCTCAGTAATTGAGCATTTGTCCAGCGTACGTGAGGCTCTGGGTTCAATCCCCGTCATCACAAGGAAAGGAAAAAGAGAAAGAAAAAGAAGCATTTTGAAAACTATAGAAAAGATTTTAAAATCATACTGCTGTCCTACACAAATCCTGTTTAAAGGGATTTTAAGAGTTACATTTTAGTATATCAAAGAATACACATGCATTTGCCTAAACACTCTGTATCTTTGTAACGATAGACTTCTCCCCTTGGTGGTGAAGCTTATGCCTATTTAGCCTAGACTGTGTTCAAGTTTTCTTGTTTTGTTTTGTTTTTTTTCTTGAGGGTTTTTTTTTTCCCCTGGTCTGATAAGGAATTTGTGAACTCTATCTTTGGTATACCTTTTATTAAACTGCACCGTTTTGTTTAGTCGAGGTAAATAAGTATGTATTTGAATAACTTGGCGTGTCCTGAGTGTTGTGGTATGAGAAGCATCGTGGTCTTTCTACACTAATGAAGTGCAAATAAAGTTTTGTATTTATGAATGACAGTTGGATTTGCCATGTGTTTGTGTGGTTATAAATTACACAAGCTAGTCTCTTTCACAAGCCCCACTTTTTTTTTTTTTTTTTTTTTTTTTTGGTAAGAAAAGCGTGATGTGTTCTGTGGAAAACACTTTGGCAGCTTCTAGAAGGTTCAGCATGGATCTCTCCTACATCGGTTTCTAAGTCTGCGTGCACTCAGGAAACAGATCAGGTATCAGACAAACTTCCAGCAGTGCCCAGAGCAGAAGTGTTCACAGTAGTCAAAGTCAGGGAAACCCAGATGGCTGTCAACCAAACAGTGGGGAAGCACACGGGATTCAGAAATGGTGGCTTCTATTCAGTGTATAAGCAGGAGGCAGCAGGAGGCAGAGGAAGAAGGATCATGGCCGGCATGGTCTACCTAGCGCATCCCACACCAACCATAGCTGCACAGCAAGACCTTGTCTCATAACACCCCAAAAATATTTTTTTGAAATCAGTCTACCGGGACTGGAGAGATGGCTCAGTGGTTAAGAGCACTGACTGCTCTTCCAGAGGTCCTGAGTTCAATTCCCAGCAACCACATGGTGGCTCACAACCATCTGTAATGGTATCCGAAATCACCTTCTGGTGTGTCTGAAGACAGCTACAGTGTACTCACATATGTAAAATAAATTTAAAAAAGATCTTTAAAAAAAATAATAAGGTTGGGGATTTAGCTCAGTGGTAGAGCGCTTGCCTAGGGAAGCGCAAAAAAAAAAAAAATAATAATAATAATAATAATAATAATAAAATCAGTCTACCGTATGCTGCTGTGCAGTGGTAGGGTGTAAAAGCCCTAAGTAAAATGATCCAATTACAGAATGACTACTATATACTTCCGCTCTGTGACATACAGTCCTGAAATTCAGAGCCGGGCCCATGACTATTGGCTGGGTGATTGGAGCGGGCTGAGAGCCAGGGTGTGATAGGTGGAATGTTGGTGGGGAGGGTGCTGGGGAAAGAGGAGGGACTGGTGAGCCAAGGTGTAATGGGTGAAGTGTTGGCGGGGAGGGAGAGTCGGTAGAGAAGATAAATGTCTGTGGAGATGGATGCTAGGGATGGTGTCACGCAAAGAATGTGCTTAAGATACTGAGCTCCTGCACTGTGTGGTGTGGACACATCAGCATATAGAGTCCTGAAAGGACTTTGGCAAGCATACCATCACCTGCAGTTAGTCACCTCCAGGCCCACTCTGTTCTTGCTCAAACTAGGTCTGTGATGAAGCCATACTTGCCAAGCTCTGCCTCTTCCCGATGAAACCTGAGGAGAAATGCAAGGAACTTGAGAAGGGGAAGGAAGGGACTTGGTTGCCATGTTGGCTCTGATGGCGGAACTCTCTGTGGGACCCCAGCTTCAGTGTGTGAGCATCTGGGCTCCCTTCTCCGTCCTGCAGGCTGTCCAACACACATGGCTATTTCCTCCTGTAGACTCTGTACCCTGGCCATGCCTCTCTCCTCTGACTACCCTCACCTCCTAAGAGCCCCATTTTGCAGGGATCCTTAGGGCTCTCTCTTCCTAGGACCACCAACCTGTACTGAATACTTGCAGGTGTTTACGTCTCTGGGCACCGGGCATGGCAGCACACACACCTGTGGATAAATCCTACACTCAGAAGCAGAGGCACAAGTACAGAACACGCCTGAGCTACAAGGCCAAGCTGACTTAGTGAGAGCTGGCTCAGTGGTTGAGAGCACTGACTGCTCTTCCAGGGGTCCTGAGTTCAACCACCTGTAATGAGATTTGATGCCCTCTTTTGATGTGTCTGGTGTATCTGAAGACAGTGTACTTACATATAAAAAAAGGATAAAAGAAAGTGCTTGCTGCTCTTGTAAAGGACCTGAATTTGGTTCCTAGCATCCCTAGCGTGCTATGCCGGCGTGGGCTCAGGAGCGGCCGGTTCTAGAGTACCATGGCACGCTACCTCTAGCTCTGGTTCCAGCAACGGCCACCCTCCTGGCTCCCTGACACAGAATCTGTTCACATTCCCTGCAACCACCCTCTTCAGTCACTGTCACAACCCACACCAGCCTGACCAAATCAAAACTTCAGAAGCTTGTAACTTAATTTTTTTTTTTTTTTTCCGGAGCTGGGGACCAAACCCAGGGCCTTGCGCTTGCTAGGCAAGTGCTCTACCACTGAGCCAAATCCCCAACCCCCGGAAGCTTGTAACTTAACAATCAGATTTATCTCAGTAAATTTACACTCCACAAAACGTCCACACAATAAACTCAGAGCCAATTGATAATGATATAAACCGCCCACCTAGATAAGATGAATTGACCTATAAAAACCCTTCCCTTAAGAATTATTCATAACTTCCAGTGGCCACCTAAGGCCACATGGATCTGGTCGTCCTCCTCTGCCTCCATCTTGGTTCTCCTTTTTTCCTTTTCTTCTCTCTCCCTTCAAAAATCTGCCCACCTTGTTTTTTCACTGCCCAATCACAGGCCTTGCCTTACCTTGTGCCAGTCCTCACCTGAATAAAGAGAATAGTTTACAGTCCAGCGCTGCCCGCAATCCCAGTTCCAGGGGCTCCTAGGCTCTCTGGTCCCTGAAGGAATCTGTATTCATGTGGTTCACACGGGTACACTTGGTGCACACAACTCACACAGGCATACACATATGGTACACATACACAATGGTACACATATTCACACAGGCATACATGGAAATAAGAACAATCTTTGTTTTGTGTACTTTGCCAGAGCGCGTTATCTGCCCTCTGAGGCACAAAAGACGGGGATCCCATAGAACTGGAATTATAAACAGTTGTGAGCTGCTGTGTGGGTGCTGGAATTGGACCTACGTCCTCTGGAAGAACATCCAGTGCTCTTAACCACTGAGCCATCCCTCCAGTCCTGAGAAATAAAATTTTAAAACAAAACCCAAGGTTTGGTAAGATAGTGCAGCTGGTGAAAGTATTTACCACACAAACTTAACCCCGAAACACACATAAAGAGAAAGAGAGAGAACCCATTGCAGAAAGCTGTTCTCTGACCTCCACATGCACCCATGGTGCATCATACATGTAAATAAAATAAAATAAAAAGGAAAGTCTCAGTGGGTAAGACACAAAATTTCCTAAACTTTTCAAGTTTTCTTTCTTTAAAAGTTGGTGCGGCAGGTGGGGGTGATGCATGCTTGTAACCCCAACACTCGGGAGACAGAGGCAGGTGGATCTCTTAGCTTGAAGTCAGCCTGGTCTACAGTGTTAGCCCAAGGACAGCCTGGACTACACAGAGAAACTATCTCAGGGGAAAAGTTGGTGCAAGTCCAAACACAGTTCAACAGGTAAGCATTTAAACACTTATTTTACGGTATCCTAGGGAATACTGCACCATAAGAGAAATACATGATGTCACCCAGGCAGGCCAGCGATGAGTCTGGTCTCCATGTCTATCTCAAGCCTTCTAAGACAGGAAAAGTGTGGCTTGTATTAATATATCCCCTTAAGGATCTTAACCCTGCAAGACCCGTAAGCTCAGAACATTGTGAAAAACCAGACACGGCCCTGTGTGCATGCTCCCTTCCTGATTTTGACCATCGCACCTCTCTCCACTTATCTTTCTCTGCTCCTGAGGAGTATGAGATTTGCTGGCCTGCACCCAACTGCCCTCCCTGGCCTATCTCCTTTTATTCAGATAAGATGCTGCCACAAGAAGAGGTAGGAATGAGAGTGTAGCATCTCTGCGCTCTCTCTCTCTCTCTCTCTCTCTCTCTCTCTCTCTCTCTCTCTCTCTCTCTCTCTCTCCAGTTTGCTGTTGGTCTAAAGTTATTTTTAGATTTTATTTTAACACTATAGCACGGAGGGCAGCAACATAATTACCGTTCGCTGCCTGCTGGGCCTCCTTACAAGAGGCTCACAGGTGCTTATCCTCAGGAGTCCTCTGAGCCGGGGTGGGGCGGTGAGGGTAATGTTCATTCATCTCTTAACCCGTATCTCAGTTGGAGAAATTGAAACACTTAAGTTAAATGGCGTTTAAGTCCTCAAGATTTGAACCTACATAACCTAGTTTTAGAGACCAGACCTTAACCACTGTAATTCAGTGTGCTAGGAACTGAGGGTGATTTCAGGGGTCCTAGCTGCCCCCCTCCCTCCCAAAGGCTCTCTGGGGACCAGTACACAAAAAAATTGTAAGCCTGTGAATTCTCCTCCATGGCACTTATCGGTATGGATCAAACCTAGGGTTTACATACACCAGGCAATTGCTCTACTACTGATGTATGCCCCAGCTGGTCTTTTACGTCACTACCATGCCCAAAACAATAAAATCATCATCCTTTCCAAGTCTCTCTCTTTTTTTTTTCCCCACGTGGAAAGATTTAATGAGAGAAGGAGAGTAGAAGAGGGGAGAAGTAAAGGCCAGACATGAATAAAATGTTTCCAGGGAGGACAGGCCTTCCCTAGGCCAAGGGATAGCTCTGAC